>NW_027513330.1:61644-121564 GCF_048772815.1 Callospermophilus lateralis | reverse complement strand
CTGTTCCTAAAAACGAATGCTTCAACCTAGAAGAACGAAAATAGGGCATCCAAGTTTGATTGGTGGACTGCTCATTACTTTAAAGTATCATGAAGGTCGGAAGAAAAAATATATGTTGAGATTACAGGAGACTGTAGTTTTTTGGCAACCTAACTACGCATTTCATTGAATGAGTTATTCACCAGTCTTTGCTTAAGGCTACATCAAGAGGAAACAAAAATTAGAGATAGAACGTAGAACTACTGTATTGTGTCAAGTTTCAAGAAGCTAGCACAAACCGTGTTGATTTAGAGTTTGAACTGCATCTGTCAATATAGGAGAAAACAGAGTGAAACCTAAAAATTCAAACTGTTCCTGGAAACGAATGCTTGAATCTAGGAGAACTAAACTTGGGCATCCAAGTGGGATTGGTGTACTGAGCATTACGTGAATGTATCATGAAGATTGGATGAAAAAATATATGTTGAGATTTCAGGGGACTTTATTGTTTGGAAGTTTGGCAACCCTTTTCCATATAAGTGTTATTCGCAGTCCCTGCATTAGGCTACATCAAGAGGAAACAAAACTTAGAGATAGAACGTAGAACTACTGTATTGTGTCAAGTTTCAAGAAGCTAGCACAAACTGTGTTTGATTTAGAGTTCGAACTGCATCTGTCAATATAGGAGAAAACAGAGTGAAACCTAGAAATTTAAACTCTTACTGCAAACGAATGCTTCAACCTAGAAGAACGAAACTTGGGCATCCAAGTTTGATTGGTGTACTGCTCATTACTTGAAAGTATCATGAAGGTCAGAAGAAAAAATATATGTTAAGATTACAGGAGACTGTAGTTTTTTGGCAACCTAACAATGCCTTTCATTGATTGAGTTATTCTCCAGTCTCTGCTTAAGGCTACATCAAGAGGAAACAAACCTTAGAGATACAACGTAGAACTACTGTATTGTGTCAAGTTTCAAGAAGCTAGCACAAACCGTGTTGATTTAGAGTTCGTACTGCATCTGTCAATATAGGAGAAAACAGAGTGAAACCTAAAAATTCAAACTTTTCCTGGAAACGAATGCTTCAATCTAGCAGAACTAAACTTGGGCATCCAAGTGGGATTGGTGTACTGATCATTACGTGAATGTATCATGAAGATTGGATGAAAAAATATATGTTGAGATTTCAGGAGACTCTAGTGTTTGGAAGTTTGGCAACCCCTTTCCATTTAAGTGTTATTCGCAGTCCAGTGCATTAGGCTACATCAAGAGGAAAGAAAACTTAGAGATAGAACGTAGAAGTACTGTATTGTGTCAAGTTTCAAGAAGCTAGCACAAACTGTGTTTGATTTAGAGTTCGAACTGCATCTGTCAATATAGGAGAAAACAGAGTGAAACCTAAAAATTCAAACTTTTACAGCAAACGAATGCTTCAACCTAGAAGAACGAAACTAGGGCATCCAAGTTTGATTGGTGTACTGCTCATTACTTTAAAGTATCATTAAGGTCGGAAGAAAAAATATATGTTGAGATTACAGGAGACTGTAGTTTTTTGGCAACCTAACAACGCATTTCATTGAATGAGTTATTCGCCAGTCTTTCTTTAAGGTTACATCAAGGGGAAACAAAAATTAGAGATATAACGTAGAACTACTGTATTGTGTCAAGTTTCAAGAAGCTAGCACAAACCGTGTTGATTTAGAGTTCGAACTGCATCTGTCAATATAGGAGAAAACAGAGTGAAACCTAAAAATTCAAACTGTTACTGCAAACGAATGCTTCAACCTAGGAGAAGGAAACTTGGGCATCCAAGTTTGATTGGTGTACTGCTCATTACTTGAAAGTATCATGAAGGTCGGAAGAAAAAAATGTATGTTGTGATTTCAGGAGACTGTAGTTTTTTTGCAGCCTAACAATGCCTTTCATTGAATGAGTGATTCTCCAGTCTCTGCTTAAGGCTACATCAAGAGGAAACAAACCTTAGAGATAGAACGTAGAACTACTGTATTGTGTCAAGTTTCAAGAAGCTAGCACAAACCGTGTTGATTTAGAGTTCGTACTGCATCTGTCAATATAGGAGAAAACAGAGTGAAATCTAAAAATTCAAACTGTTCCTGGAAACGAATGCTTCAATCTAGGAGAACTAAACTTGGGCATCCAAGTGGGATTGGTGTACTGATCATTACGTGAATGTATCATGAAGATTGGATGAAAAAATATATGTTGAGATTTCAGGAGACTCTAGTGTTTGGAAGTTTGGCAACCCCTTTCCATATAAGTGTTATTCGCAGTCCCTGCATTAGGATACATCAAGAGGAAAGAAAACTTAGAGATAGAACGTAGAACTACTGTATTGTGTCAAGTTTCAAGAAGCTAGCACAAACTGTGTTTGATTTAGAGTTTGAACTGCATCTGTCAATATAGGAGAAAACAGAGTGAAACCTAAAAATTCAAACTGTTACAGCAAACGAATGCTTCAACCTAGAAGAACGAAAATAGGGCATCCAAGTTTGATTGGTGTACTGCTCATTACTTTAAAGTATCATGAAGGTCGGAAGAAAAAATATATGTTGAGATTATAGGAGACTGTAGTTTTTTCAACCTAACTACGCATTTCATTGAATGAGTTATTCGCCATTCTTTGCTTAAGGCTACATCAAGAGGAAACAAAAATTAGAGATATAACGTAGATCTACTGTATTGTGTCAAGTTTCAAGAAGCTAGCACAAACCGTGTTGATTTAGAGTTTGAACTCCATCTGTCAATATAGGAGAAAACAGAGTGAAACCTAAAAATTCAAACTGTTCCTGGAAACGAATGCTTGAATCTAGGAGAACTAAACTTGGGAATCCAAGTGGGATTGGTGTACTGATCATTACGTGAATGTATCATCAAGATTGGATGAAAAAATATATGTTGAGATTTCAGGGGACTTTATTGTTTGGAAGTTTGGCAACCCCTTTCCATATAAGTGTTATTCGCAGTCCCTGCATTAGGCTACATCAAGAGGAAACAAAACTTAGAGATAGAACTTAGAACTGCTGTATTGTGTCAAGTTTCAAGAAGCTAGCACAAACTGTGTTTGATTTAGAGATCGAACTGCATCTGTCAATATAGGAGAAAACAGTGTGAAACCTAAAAATTCAAACTGTTACTGCAAACGAATGCTTCAACCTAGAAGAACGAAACTTGGGCATCCAAGTTTGATTGGTGTACTGCTCATTACTTGAAAGTATCATGAAGGTTGGAAGAAAAATATATGTTTTGATTTAAGCAGACTGTAGTTTTTTGGCAGCCTAACAACGCCTTTCATTCAATGAATTATTCTCCAGTATCTGCTTAAGGCTACATCAAGAGGAAACAAACCTTAGAGATAGAACGTAGAACTACTGTATTGTGTCAAGTTTCAAGAAGCTAGCACAAACCGTGTTGATTTAGAGTTCGTACTGCATCTGTCAATATAGGAGAAAACAGAGTGAAACCTAAAAATTCAAACTGTTCCTGGAAACGAATGCTTCAATCTAGGAGAACTAAACTTGGGCATCCAAGTGGGATTGGTGTACTGATCATTACGTGAATGTATCATGAAGATTGGATGAAAAAATATATGTTGAGATTTCAGGAGACTCTAGTGTTTGGACGTTTGGCAACCCCTTTCCATATAAGTGTTATTCGCAGTCCCTGCATTAGGATACATCAAGAGGAAAGAAAACTTAGAGATAGAACGTAGAACTACTGTATTGTGTCAAGTTTCAAGAAGCTAGCACAAACTGTGTTTGATTTAGAGTTTGAACTGCATCTGTAAATATATGAGAAAACAGAGTGAAACCTAAAAATTCAAACTGTTACTGCAAACGAATGCTTCAACCTAGAAGAACGAAACTAGGGCATCCAAGTTTGATTGGTGTACTGCTCATTACTTTAAAGTATCATTAAGGTCGGAAGAAAAAATATATGTTGAGATTACAGGAGACTGTAGTTTTTTGGCAACCTAACAACGCATTTCATTGAATGAGTTATTCGCCAGTCTTTCTTTAAGGTTACATCAAGGGGAAACAAAAATTAGAGATATAACGTAGAACTACTGTATTGTGTCAAGTTTCAAGAAGCTAGCACAAACCGTGTTGATTTAGAGTTCGAACTGCATCTGTCAATATAGGAGAAAACAGAGTGAAACCTAAAAATTCAAACTGTTACTGCAAACGAATGCTTCAACCTAGGAGAAGGAAACTTGGGCATCCAAGTTTGATTGGTGTACTGCTCATTACTTGAAAGTATCATGAAGGTCGGAAGAAAAAATGTATGTTGTGATTTCAGGAGACTGTAGTTTTTTTGCAGCCTAACAATGCCTTTCATTGAATGAGTGATTCTCCAGTCTCTGCTTAAGGCTACATCAAGAGGAAACAAACCTTAGAGATAGAACGTAGAACTACTGTATTGTGTCAAGTTTCAAGAAGCTAGCACAAACCGTGTTGATTTAGAGTTCGTACTGCATCTGTCAATATAGGAGAAAACAGAGTGAAATCTAAAAATTCAAACTGTTCCTGGAAACGAATGCTTCAATCTAGGAGAACTAAACTTGGGCATCCAAGTGGGATTGGTGTACTGATCATTACGTGAATGTATCATGAAGATTGGATGAAAAAATATATGTTGAGATTTCAGGAGACTCTAGTGTTTGGAAGTTTGGCAACCCCTTTCCATATAAGTGTTATTCGCAGTCCCTGCATTAGGATACATCAAGAGGAAAGAAAACTTAGAGATAGAACGTAGAACTACTGTATTGTGTCAAGTTTCAAGAAGCTAGCACAAACTGTGTTTGATTTAGAGTTTGAACTGCATCTGTCAATATAGGAGAAAACAGAGTGAAACCTAAAAATTCAAACTGTTACAGCAAACGAATGCTTCAACCTAGAAGAACGAAAATAGGGCATCCAAGTTTGATTGGTGTACTGCTCATTACTTTAAAGTATCATGAAGGTCGGAAGAAAAAATATATGTTGAGATTATAGGAGACTGTAGTTTTTTCAACCTAACTACGCATTTCATTGAATGAGTTATTCGCCATTCTTTGCTTAAGGCTACATCAAGAGGAAACAAAAATTAGAGATATAACGTAGATCTACTGTATTGTGTCAAGTTTCAAGAAGCTAGCACAAACCGTGTTGATTTAGAGTTTGAACTCCATCTGTCAATATAGGAGAAAACAGAGTGAAACCTAAAAATTCAAACTGTTCCTGGAAACGAATGCTTGAATCTAGGAGAACTAAACTTGGGAATCCAAGTGGGATTGGTGTACTGATCATTACGTGAATGTATCATCAAGATTGGATGAAAAAATATATGTTGAGATTTCAGGGGACTTTATTGTTTGGAAGTTTGGCAACCCCTTTCCATATAAGTGTTATTCGCAGTCCCTGCATTAGGCTACATCAAGAGGAAACAAAACTTAGAGATAGAACTTAGAACTGCTGTATTGTGTCAAGTTTCAAGAAGCTAGCACAAACTGTGTTTGATTTAGAGATCGAACTGCATCTGTCAATATAGGAGAAAACAGTGTGAAACCTAAAAATTCAAACTGTTACTGCAAACGAATGCTTCAACCTAGAAGAACGAAACTTGGGCATCCAAGTTTGATTGGTGTACTGCTCATTACTTGAAAGTATCATGAAGGTTGGAAGAAAAATATATGTTTTGATTTAAGCAGACTGTAGTTTTTTGGCAGCCTAACAACGCCTTTCATTCAATGAATTATTCTCCAGTATCTGCTTAAGGCTACATCAAGAGGAAACAAACCTTAGAGATAGAACGTAGAACTACTGTATTGTGTCAAGTTTCAAGAAGCTAGCACAAACCGTGTTGATTTAGAGTTCGTACTGCATCTGTCAATATAGGAGAAAACAGAGTGAAACCTAAAAATTCAAACTGTTCCTGGAAACGAATGCTTCAATCTAGGAGAACTAAACTTGGGCATCCAAGTGGGATTGGTGTACTGATCATTACGTGAATGTATCATGAAGATTGGATGAAAAAATATATGTTGAGATTTCAGGAGACTCTAGTGTTGGAAGTTTGGCAACCCCTTTCCATATAAGTGTTATTCGCAGTCCCTGCATTAGGATACATCAAGAGGAAAGAAAACTTAGAGATAGAACGTAGAACTACTGTATTGTGTCAAGTTTCAAGAAGCTAGCACAAACTGTGTTTGATTTAGAGTTTGAACTGCATCTGTAAATATATGAGAAAACAGAGTGAAACCTAAAAATTCAAACTGTTACTGCAAACGAATGCTTCAACCTAGAAGAATGAAAATAGGGCATCCAAGTTTGATTGGTGGACTGCTCATTACTTTAAAGTATCATGAAGGTCGGAAGAAAAAATATATGTTGAGATTACAGGAGACTGTAGTTTTTTGGCAACCTAACTACGCATTTCATTGAATGAGTTATTCACCAGTCTTTGCTTAAGGCTACATCAAGAGGAAACAAAAATTAGAGATAGAACGTAGAACTACTGTATTGTGTCAAGTTTCAAGAAGCTAGCACAAACCGTGTTGATTTAGAGTTTGAACTGCATCTGTCAATATAGGAGAAAACAGAGTGAAACCTAAAAATTCAAACTGTTCCTGGAAACGAATGCTTGAATCTAGGAGAACTAAACTTGGGCATCCAAGTGGGATTGGTGTACTGAGCATTACGTGAATGTATCATGAAGATTGGATGAAAAAATATATGTTGAGATTTCAGGGGACTTTATTGTTTGGAAGTTTGCAACCCTTTTCCATATAAGTGTTATTCGCAGTCCCTGCATTAGGCTACATCAAGAGGAAACAAAACTTAGAGATAGAACGTAGAACTACTGTATTGTGTCAAGTTTCAAGAAGCTAGCACAAACTGTGTTTGATTTAGAGTTCGAACTGCATCTGTCAATATAGGAGAAAACAGAGTGAAACCTAAAAATTTAAACTCTTACTGCAAACGAATGCTTCAACCTAGAAGAACGAAACTTGGGCATCCAAGTTTGATTGGTGTACTGCTCATTACTTGAAAGTATCATGAAGGTCGGAAGAAAAAATATATGTTAAGATTACAGGAGACTGTAGTTTTTTGGCAACCTAACAATGCCTTTCATTGATTGAGTTATTCTCCAGTCTCTGCTTAAGGCTACATCAAAAGGAAACAAACCTTAGAGATACAACGTAGAACTACTGTATTGTGTCAAGTTTCAAGAAGCTAGCACAAACCGTGTTGATTTAGAGTTCGTACTGCATCTGTCAATATAGGAGAAAACAGAGTGAAACCTAAAAATTCAAACTTTTCCTGGAAACGAATGCTTCAATCTAGCAGAACTAAACTTGGGCATCCAAGTGGGATTGGTGTACTGATCATTACGTGAATGTATCATGAAGATTGGATGAAAAAATATATGTTGAGATTTCAGGAGACTCTAGTGTTTGGAAGTTTGGCAACCCCTTTCCATTTAAGTGTTATTCGCAGTCCAGTGCATTAGGCTACATCAAGAGGAAAGAAAACTTAGAGATAGAACGTAGAAGTACTGTATTGTGTCAAGTTTCAAGAAGCTAGCACAAACTGTGTTTGATTTAGAGTTCGAACTGCATCTGTCAATTATAGGAGAAAACAGAGTGAAACCTAAAAATTCAAACTTTTAGAGCAAACGAATGCTTCAACCTAGAAGAACGAAACTAGGGCATCCAAGTTTGATTGGTGTACTGCTCATTACTTTAAAGTATCATTAAGGTCGGAAGAAAAAATATATGTTGAGATTACAGGAGACTGTAGTTTTTTGGCAACCTAACAACGCATTTCATTGAATGAGTTATTCGCCAGTCTTTCTTTAAGGATACATCAAGGGGAAACAAAAATTAGAGATATAACGTAGAACTACTGTATTGAGTCAAGTTTCAAGAAGCTAGCACAAACCGTGTTGATTTAGAGTTCGAACTGCATCTGTCAATATAGGAGAAAACAGAGTGAAACCTAAAAATTCAAACTGTTACTGCAAACGAATGCTTCAACCTAGGAGAACGAAACTTGGGCATCCACGTTTGATTGGTGTACTGCTCATTACTTGAAAGTATCATGAAGGTCGGAAGAAAAAATGTATGTTGTGATTTCAGGAGACTGTAGTTTTTTTGCAGCCTAACAATGCCTTTCATTGAATGAGTGATTCTCCAGTCTCTGCTTAAGGCTACATCAAGAGGAAACAAACCTTAGAGATAGAACGTAGAACTACTGTATTGTGTCAAGTTTCAAGAAGCTAGCACAAACCGTGTTGATTTAGAGTTCGAACTGCATCTGTCAATATAGGAGAAAACAGAGTGAAACCTAAAAATTCAAACTGTTACTGCAAACGAATGCTTCAACCTAGAAGAACGAAACTAGGGCATCCAAGTTTGATTGCTGTACTGCTCATTACTTGAAAGTATCATGAAGTTCGGAAGAAAAAATATATGTTGAGATTAGAGGAGACTGTAGTTTTTTGGCAACCTAACAACGCCTTTCATTGAATGAGTTATTCTCCAGTCTCTGCTTAAGTCTACATCAAGAGGAAACAAACCTTAGAAATAGAACGTAGAACTACTGTATTGTGTCAAGTTTCAAGAAGCTAGCACAAACCGTGTTGATTTTGAGTTCGAACTGCATCTGTCAATATTGGAGAAAACAGAGTGAAACCTAAAAATTCAAACTGTTCCTAAAAACGAATGCTTCAATCTAGGAGAACTAAACTTGGGCATCCAAGTGGGATTGGTGTACTGATCATTACGTGAATGTATCATGAAGATTGGATGAAAAAATATATGTTGAGATTTCAGGAGACTCTAGTGTTGGGAAGTTTGGCAACGCCTTTCTATATAAGTGTTATTTGCAGTCCCTGCATTAGGCTACATCAAGAGGAAACAAAACTTAGAGATAGAACGTAGAACTACTGTATTGTGTCAAGTTTCAAGAAGCTAGCAGAAACCGTGTTTGATTTAGAGTTTGAACTGCATCTGTCAATATAGGAGAAAACAGAGTGAAACCTAAAAATTCAAACTGTTACTGCAAACGAATGCTTCAACCTAGGAGAACGAAACTTGGGCATCCAAGTTTGATTGGTGTACTGCTCATTACTTGAAAGTATCATGAAGGTCGGAAGAAAAAATGTATGTTGTGATTTCAGGAGACTGTAGTTTTTTTGCAGCCTAACAATGCCTTTCATTGAATGAGTGATTCTCCAGTCTCTGCTTAAGGCTACATCAAGAGGAAACAATCCTTAGAGATAGAACGTAGAACTACTGTATTGTGTCAAGTTTCAAGAAGCTAGAAGAAACCGTGTTTGATTTAGAGTTCGAACTGCATCTGTCAATATAGGAGAAAACCTAGTGAAACCTAAAAATTCAAACTGTTACTGTAAAAGAATGCGTCAACCTAGAAGAAGAAAACTTGGGCATCCAGGTTTGATTGGTGTACTGCTCATTACTTGAAAGTATCATGAAGTTCGGAAGAAAAAATATATGTTGAGATTACAGGAGACTGTAGTTTTTTGCCAACCTAACAACGCCTTTCATTGAATGAGTTATTCACCAGTCTTTGCTTAAGACTACATCAAGAGGAAACAAACCTTAGAGATAGAACGTAGAACTACTGTATTGTGTCAAGTTTCAAGAAGCTAGCACAAACCCTGTTGATTTAGAGTTCGAACTGCATCTGTCAATATAGGAGAAAACAGAGTGAAACCTAAAAATTCAAACTGTTACTGCAAACGAATGCTTCAACCTAGAAGAACGAAACTAGGGCATCCAAGTTTGATTGCTGTACTGCTCATTACTTGAAAGTATCATGAAGGTCGGAAGAAAAAATATATGTTGAGATTACAGGAGACTGTAGTTTTTTGCCAACCTAACAACGCCTTTCATTGAATGAGTTATTCACCAGTCTTTGCTTAAGACTACATCAAGGGGAAACAAACCTTAGAGATAGAACGTAGAACTACTGTATTGTGTCAAGATTCAAGAAGGTAGCACAAACCGTGTTGATTTAGAGTTCGAACTGCATCTGTCAATATAGGAGAAAACAGAGTGAAACCTAATAATTCAAACTGTTACTGCAAACGAATGCTTCAACCTAGAAAAACGAAACTAGGGCATCCAAGTTTGATTGGTGTACTGCTCATTACTTGAAAGTATCATGAAGATTGGATGAAAAATATGTGTTGAGATTTCAGGAGACTCTAGTGTTTGGAAGTTTGGCAACCCCTTTCCATATAAGTGTTATTCGCAGTCCCTGCATTAGGCTACATCAAGAGGAAACAAAACTTAGAGACAGAACGTAGAACTACTGTATTGTGTCAAGTTTCAAGAACCTAGCACAAACTGTGTTTGATTTAGAGTTCGAACTGCATCTGTCAATATAGGAGAAAACAGAGTGAAACCTAAAAATTCAAACTGTTACTGCAAACGAATGCTTCAACCTAGAAGAACGAAAATAGGGCATCCAAGTTTGATTGGTGTACTGCTCATTACTTTAAAGTATCATGAAGGTCGGAAGAAAAAATATATGTTGAGATTACAGGTCAAAAGAAAAAATATATGTAGTTTTTTGCCAACCTAACAACGCCTTTCATTGAATGAGTTATTCACCAGTCTTTTGCTTAAGACTACATCTAGAGGAAACAAACCTTAGAGATAGAACGTAGAACTACTGTATTGTGTCAAGTTCCAAGAAGCTAGCACAAACCGTGTTGATTTAGAGTTCGAACTGCATCTGTCAATATAGGAGAAAACAGAGTGAAACCTAAAATTTCAAAATGTTACTGGAAACGAATGCTTCAAACTAGAAGAACGAAACTAGGGCATCCAAGTTTGATTGGTGTACTGCTCATTACTTGAAATTATCATGAAGTTCGGAAGAAAAAATATATGTTGTGATTTCAGGAGACTGTAGTTTTTTGGCAGCCTAACAACGCCTTTCATTGAATGAGTTATTCTCCAGTCTCTGCTTAAGGCTACATCAAGAGGAAACAAACCTTAGAAATAGAACGTAGAACTACTGTATTGTGTCAAGTTTCAAGAAGCTAGCACAAACCGTGTTGATTTAGAGTTCGAACTGCATCTGTCAATATTGGAGAAAACAGAGTGAAACCTAAAAATTCAAACTGTTCCTAAAAACGAATGCTTCAATCTAGGAGAACTAAACTTGGGCATCCAAGTGGGATTGGTGTACTGATCATTACGTGAATGTATTATGAAGATTGGATGAAAAAATATATGTTGAGATTTCAGGAGACTCTAGTGTTGGGAAGTTTGGCAACGCCTTTCTATATAAGTGTTATTTGCAGTCCCTGCATTAGGCTACAGCAAGAGGAAACAAAACTTAGAGATAGAACGAAGAACTACTGTATTGTGTCAAGTTTCAAGAAGCTAGCAGAAACCGTGTTTGATTTAGAGTTTGAACTGCATCTGTCAATATAGGAGAAAACAGAGTGAAACCTAAAAATTCAAACTGTTACTGTAAAGGAATGCTTCAACCTAGAAGAACAAAACTTGGGCATCCAGGTTTGATTATTGTACTGCTCATTACTTGAAAGTATCATGAAGGTCGGAAGAAAAAATATATGTTGAGATTACAGGAGCCTGTAGTTTTTTGGCAACCTAACAACGCCTTTCATTAAATGAGTTATTCACCAGTCTTTGTTTATGACTACATCAAGAGGAAACAAACCTTAGAGATAGAACGTAGACCTACTGTATTGTGTCAAGTTTCAAGAAGCCAGCACAAACTGTGTTGATTTAGAGTTCGAACTGCATCTGTCAATATAGGAGAAAACAGAGTGAAACCTAAAAATTCAAACTGTTCCTGGAAACGAATGCTTCAATCTAGGAGAACTAAACTTGGGCATCCAAGTGGTATTGGTGTACTGATCATTACGTGAATGTATCATGAAGATTGGATGAAAAAATATATGTTGAGATTTCAGGAGACTCTAGTGTTTGGAAGTTTGGCAACCCCTTTCCATATAAGTGTTATTCGCAGTCCCTGCATTAGGATACATCAAGAGGAAACAAAACTTAGAGATAGAACGTAGAACTACTGTATTGTGTCAAGTTTCAAGAAGCTAGCACAAACTGTGTTTGATTTAGAGATTGAACTGCATCTGTCAATATAGGAGAAAACAGTGTGAAACCTAAAAATTCAAAGTGTTACTGCAAACGAATGCTTCAACCTAGGAGAACGAAACTTGGGCATCCAAGTTTGATTGGTGTACTGCTCATTACTTGAAAGTATCATGAAGGTTGGAAGAAAAAATATATGTTGTGATTTCAGTAGACTGTAGTTTTTTGGCAGCCTAACAACGCCTTTCATTGAATGAGTTATTCTCCAGTCTCTGCTTAAGGCTACATCAAGAGGAAACAAACCTTAGAGATAGAACGTAGAACTACTGTATTGTGTCAAGTTTCAAGAAGCTAGCACAAACCGTGTTGATTTAGAGTTCGTACTGCATCTGTCAATATAGGAGAAAACATAGTGAAACCTAAAAATTCAAACTGTTCCTGGAAACGAATGCTTCAATCTAGGAGAACTAAACTTGGGCATTCAAGTGGGATTGGTGTACTGATCATTACGTGAATGTATCATGAAGATTGGATGAAAAAATATATGTTGAGATTTCAGGAGACTCTAGTGTTTGTTAAGTTTGGCAACCACTTTCCATATAAGTGTTATTCGCAGTCCCTGCATTAGGCTACATCAAGAGGAAGAAAACTTAGAGATAGAAAGTACAAGTACTGTATTGTGTCAAGTTTCAAGAAGCTAGCACAAACTGTGTTTGATTTAGAGTTCGAACTGCATCTGTCAATATAGGAGAAAACAGAGTGAAACCTAAAAATTCAAACTTTTACTGCAAACGAATGCTTCAACCTAGAAGAACGAAACTAGGGCATCCAAGTTTGATTGGTGTACTGCTCATTACTTTAAAGTATCATTAAGGTCGGAAGAAAAAATATATGTTGAGATTACAGGAGACTGTAGTTTTTTGGCAACCTAACAACGCATTTCATTGAATGAGTTATTTGCCAGTCTTTCCTTAAGGCTACATCAAGAGGAAACAAAAATTAGAGATAGAACGTAGAACTACTGTATTGTGTCAAGTTCCAAGAAGCTAGCACAAACCGTGTTGATTTAGAGTTCGAACTGCATCTGTCAATATAGGAGAAAACAGAGTGAAACCTAAAAATTCAAAATGTTCCTGGAAACGAATGCTTCAAACTAGAAGAAAGAAACTAGGGCATCCAAGTTTGATTGGTGTACTGCTCATTACTTGAAAGTATCATGAAGGTAGGAAGAAAAAATATTTGTTGAGATTACAGGAGACTGTAGTTTTTTGGCAACCTAACAACGCCTTTCATTGAATGAGTTATTCACCAGTCTTTGCTTAAGACTACATCAAGAGGAAACAAACCTTAGAGATAGAACGTAGAACTACTGTATTGTGTCAAGTCTCAAGAAGCCCTCACAAACCGTGTTGATTTAGAGTTCGAACTGCATCTGTCAATATAGCAGAAAACAGAGTGAAACCTAAAAATTCAAACTTTTACTGCAAAGGAATGCTTCAACCTAGAAGAACGAAACTAGGGCATCCAAGTTTGATTGGTGTACTGCTCATTACGTGAATGTATCATGAAGATTGGATGAAAAAATATATGTTGAGCTTACAGGAGACTGTAGTTTTTTGGCAACCTAACAACGCATTTCATTGAATGAGTTATTCGCCAGTCGTTGCTTAAGACTACATCAAGAGGAAAAAAAATTAGAGATAGAACGTAGAACTACTGTATTGTGTCAAGTTCCAAGAAGCTAGCACAAACCGTGTTGATTTAGAGTTCGAACTGCATCTGTCAATATAGGAGAAAACAGAGTGAAACCTAAAAATTCAAAATGTTCCTGGAAACGAATGCTTCAAACTAGAAGAACGAAACTAGGGCATCCAAGTTTGATTGGTGTACTGCTCATTACTTGAAATTATCATGAAGTTTGGAAGAAAAAATATATGTTGTGATTTCAGGAGACTGTAGTTTTTTGGCAGCCTAACAACGCCTTTCATTGAATGAGTTATTCTCCAGTCTCTGATTAAGGCTACATCAAGAGGAAACAAACCTTAGAGATAGAACGTAGAACTACTGTATTGTGTCAAGTTTCAAGAAGCTAGCACAAACCGTGTTGATTTAGAGTTCGAACTGCATCTGTCAATATTGGAGAAAACAGAGTGAAACCTAAAAATTCAAACTGTTCCTGGAAACGAATGCTTCAATCTAGGAGAATTAACTTGGGCATCCAAGTGGGTTTGGTGTACTGATCATTACATGAATGTATCATGAAGATTGGATGAAAAAATATATGTTGAGATTTCAGGAGACTCTAGTGTTTGGAAGTTTGGCAACCCCTTTCCATATAAGTGTTATTCGCAGTCCCTGCATTAGGCTACATCAAGACGAAACAAAACTTAGAGATAGAACGTAGAACTACTGTATTGTATCAAGTTTCAAGAAGCTAGCACAAACCGTGTTTGATTTAGAGATCGAACTGCATCTGTCAATAAAGGAGAAAACAGAGTGAAACTGAAAAATTCAAACTGTTACTGCAAACGAATGCTTCAACCTAGGAGAACGAAACTTGGGCATCCAAGTTTGATTGGTGTACTGCTCATTACTTGAAAGTATCATGAAGATCGGAAGAAAAAATATATGTTGAGATTACAGGAGACTGTAGTTTTTTGGCAACCTAACAACGCCTTTCATTGAATGAGTTATTCACCAGTCTTTGCTTAAGACAACATCAAGAGGAAACAAACCTTAGAGATAGAATGTAGAACTACTGTATTGTGTCAAGTTTCAGGAAGCTAGCACAAACCGTGTTGATTTAGAGTTCGAACTGCATCTGCCAATATAGGAGAAAACAGAGTGAAACCTAAAAATTCAAACTGTTCCTGGAAACGAATGCTTCAATCTAGGAGAACTAAACTTGGGCATCCAAGTGGGATTGGTGTACTGATCATTACGTGAATGTATCATGAAGATTGGATGAAAAAATATATGTTGAGATTTCAGGAGACTCTAGTGTTTGGAAGTTTGGCAACCCCTTTCCATATAAGTGTTATTCGCAGTAGCTGCATTAGGCTACATCAAGAGGAAAAAAAAAATTAGAGATAGAACGTAGAACTACTGTATTGTGTCAAGTTTCAAGAAGCTAGCACAAACTGTGTTTGATTTAGAGTTCGAACTGCATCTGTGAATATAGGAGAAAACAGAGTGAAACCTAAAAATTCAAACTTTTACTGCAAACGAATGCTTCAACCTAGAAGAATGAAACTAGGGCATCCAAGTTTGATTGGTGTACTGCTCATTACTTTAAAGTATCATTAAGGTCGGAAGAAAAAATATATGTTGAGATTACAGGAGACTGTAGTTTTTTGGCAACCTAACAACGCATTTGATTGAATGAGTTATTCGCCAGTCTTTCCTTAAGGCTACATCAAGAGGAAACAAAAATTAGAAATAGAACGTAGAACTACTGTATTGTGTCAAGTTTCAAGGAGCTAGCACAAACCGTGTTGATTTAGAGTTCGAACTGCATCTGTCAATATAGGAGAAAACAGATGAAACCTAAAAATTCAAACTGTTACTGCAAACGAATGCTTCAACCTAGGAGAACGAAACTTGGGCATCCAAGTTTGATTGGTGTACTGCTCATTACTTGAAAGTATCATGAAGGTCGGAAGAAAAAATATATGTTGTGATTTCAGGAGACTGTAGTTTTTTGGCAGCCTAACAATGCCTTTAATTGAATGAGTGATTCTCCAGTCTCTGCTTAAGGCTACATCAAGAGGAAACAATTCTTAGAGATAGAACGTAGAACTACTGTATTGTGTCAAGTTTCAAGAAGCTAGCAGAAACCGTGTTTGATTTAGAGTTCGAACTGCATCTGTTAATATAGGAGAAAACAGAGTGAAACCTAAAAATTCAAACTGTTACTGTAAAAGAATGCTTCAACCTAGAAGAACAAAACTTGGGCATCCAGGTTTGATTGGTGTACTGCTCATTACTTGAAAGTATCATGAAGGTCGGAAGAAAAAATATATGTTGAGATTACAGGAGACAGTAGTTTTTTGGCAACCTAACAACGCCTTTCATTAAATGAGTTATTCACCAGTCTTTGCTTAAGACTACATCAAGAGGAAACAAACCTTAGAGATAAAACGTAGAACTACTGTATTGTGTCAAGTTTCAAGAAGCCATCACAAACCGTGTTGATTTAGAGTTCGAACTGCATCTGTCAATATAGGAGAAAACAGTGTGAAACCTAAAAATTCAAACTTTTACTGCAAAGGAATGCTTCAACCTAGAAGAACAAAACTAGGGCATCCAAGTTTGATTGGTGTACTGCTCATTACGTGAATGTATCATGAAGATTGGATGAAAAAATATATGTTGAGATTACAGGAGACTGTAGTTTTTTGGCAACCTAACAACGCATTTCATTGAATGAGTTATTCGCCAGTCGTTGCTTAAGACTACATCAAGAGGAAAAAAAATTAGAGATAGAACGTAGAACTACTGTATTGTGTCAAGTTCCAAGAAGCTAGCACAAACCGTGTTGATTTAGAGATCGAACTGCAACTGTCAATATAGGAGAAAACAGAGTGAAACCTAAAAATTCAAAATGTTCCTGGAAACGAATGCTTCAAACTAGCAGAACGAAACTAGGGCATCCAAGTTTGATTGGTGTACTGCTCATTACTTGAAATTATCATGAAGTTTGGAAGAAAAAATATATGTTGTGATTTCAGGAGACTGTAGTTTTTTGGCAGCCTAACAACGCCTTTCATTGAATGAGTTATTCTCCAGTCTCTGATTAAGGCTACATCAAGAGGAAACAAACCTTAGAGATAGAACGTAGAACTACTGTATTGTGTCAAGTTTCAAGAAGCTAGCACAAACCGTGTTGATTTAGAGTTCGAACTGCATCTGTCAATATTGGAGAAAACAGAGTGAAACCTAAAAATTCAAACTGTTCCTGGAAACGAATGCTTCAATCTAGGAGAATTAACTTGGGCATCCAAGTGGGTTTGGTGTACTGATCATTACATGAATGTATCATGAAGATTGGATGAAAAAATATATGTTGAGATTTCAGGAGACTCTAGTGTTTGGAAGTTTGGCAACCCCTTTCCATATAAGTGTTATTCGCAGTCCCTGCATTAGGCTACATCAAGACGAAACAAAACTTAGAGATAGAACGTAGAACTACTGTATTGTATCAAGTTTCAAGAAGCTAGCACAAACCGTGTTTGATTTAGAGATCGAACTGCATCTGTCAATAAAGGAGAAAACAGAGTGAAACTGAAAAATTCAAACTGTTACTGCAAACGAATGCTTCAACCTAGGAGAACGAAACTTGGGCATCCAAGTTTGATTGGTGTACTGCTCATTACTTGAAAGTATCATGAAGATCAGAAGAAAAAATATATGTTGAGATTACAGGAGACTGTAGTTTTTTGGCAACCGAACAACGCCTTTCATTGAATGAGTTATTCACCAGTCTTTGCTTAAGACAACATCAAGAGGAAACAAACCTTAGAGATAGAACGTAGAACTACTGTATTGTGTCAAGTTTCAGGAAGCTAGCACAAACCGTGTTGATTTAGAGTTCGAACTGCATCTGCCAATATAGGAGAAAACAGAGTGAAACCTAAAAATTCAAACTGTTCCTGGAAACGAATGCTTCAATCTAGGAGAACTAAACTTGGGCATCCAAGTGGGATTGGTGTACTGATCATTACGTGAATGTATCATGAAGATTGGATGAAAAAATATATGTTGAGATTTCAGGAGACTCTAGTGTTTGGAAGTTTGGCAACCCCTTTCCATATAAGTGTTATTCGCAGTAGCTGCATTAGGCTACATCAAGAGGAAACAAAACTTAGAGATAGAACGTAGAACTACTGTATTGTGTCAAGTTTCAAGAAGCTAGCACAAACTGTGTTTGATTTAGAGTTCGAACTGCATCTGTGAATATAGGAGAAAACAGAGTGAAACCTAAAAATTCAAACTTTTACTGCAAACGAATGCTTCAACCTAGAAGAATGAAACTAGGGCATCCAAGTTTGATTGGTGTACTGCTCATTACTTTAAAGTATCATTAAGGTCGGAAGAAAAAATATATGTTGAGATTACAGGAGACTGTAGTTTTTTGGCAACCTAACAACGCATTTGATTGAATGAGTTATTCGCCAGTCTTTCCTTAAGGCTACATCAAGAGGAAACAAAAATTAGAAATAGAACGTAGAACTACTGTATTGTGTCAAGTTTCAAGGAGCTAGCACAAACCGTGTTGATTTAGAGTTCGAACAGCATCTGTCAATATAGGAGAAAACAGAGTGAAACCTAAAAATTCAAACTGTTACTGCAAACGAATGCTTCAACCTAGGAGAACAAAACTAGGGCATCCAAGTTTGATTGGTGTACTGCTCATTACGTGAATGTATCATGAAGATTGGATGAAAAAATATATGTTGAGATTACAGGAGACTGTAGTTTTTTGGCAACCTAACAACGCATTTCATTGAATGAGTTATTCGCCAGTCTTTGCTTAAGACTACATCAAGAGGAAAAAAAATTAGAGATAGAACGTAGAACTACTGTATTGTGTCAAGTTTCAAGAAGCTAGCACAAACCGTGTTGATTTAGCGTTCGAACTGCATCTGTCAATATAGGAGAAAACAGAGTGAAACCTAGAAATTCAAACTTTTACTGCAAAGGAATGCTTCAACCTAGAAGAACGAAACTAGGGCATCCAAGTTTGATTGTTGTCCTGCTCATTACTTGAAAGTATCATGAAGTTCGGAAGAAAAAATATATGTTGAGATTACAGGAGACTGTAGTATTTTGGCAACCTAACAACGCATTTCATTGAATGAGTTATTCGCCAGTCTTTGCTTAAGACTACATCAAGAGGAAAAAAAATTAGAGATAGAACGTAGAACTACTGTATTGTGTCAAGCTCCAAGAAGCTAGCACAAACCGTGTTGATTTAGAGTTCGAACTGCATCTGTCAATATAGGAGAAAACAGAGTGAAACCTAAAAATTCAAACTGTTTCTGGAAACGAATGCTTCAAACTAGAAGAAAGAAACTAGGGCATCCAAGTTTGATTGGTGTACTGCTCATTACTTGAAATTATCATGAAGTTCGGAAGAAAAAATATATGTTGTGATTTCAGGAGACTGTAGTTTTTTGGCAGCCTAACAACGCCTGTCATTGAATGAGTTATTCTCCAGTCTCTGCTTAAGGCTACATCAAGAGGAAACAAACCTTAGAGATAGAACGTAGAACTACTTTATTGTGTCAAGTTTCAAGAAGCTAGCACAAACCGGGTTGATTTAGAGTTCGAACTGCATCTGTCAATATAGGAGAAAACAGAGTGAAACCTAAAAATTCAAACGGTTCCTGGAAACGAATGCTTCAATCTAGGAGAACTAAACTTGGGCATCCAAGTGGGATTGGTGTACTGATTATTACGTGAAAGTATCATGAAGATTGGATGAAAAAATATATGTTGAGATTTCAGGAGACTGTATTTTTTTGGCAGCCTAACAACGCCTTTCATTGAATGAGTTATTCTCCAGTCTCTACTTAAGGCTACATCAAGAGGAAACAAACCTTAGAGATAGAACGTAGAACTACTGTATTGTGTCAAGTTTCAAGAAGCTAGCACAAACCGTGTTGATTTAGAGTTCGTACTGCATCTGTCAATATAGGAGAAAACAGAGTGAAACCTAAAAATTCAAACTGTTCCTGGAAACGAATGCTTCAATCTAGGAGAACTAAACTTGGGCATCCAAGTGGGATTGGTGTACTGATCATTACGTGAATGTATCATGAAGATTGGATGAAAAAATATATGTTGAGATTTCAGGAGACTCTAGTGTATGTTAAGTTTGGCAACCACTTTCCATATAAGTGTTATTCGCAGTCCCTGCATTAGGCTACATCAAGAGGAAGAAAACTTAAAGATAGAAAGTACAAGTACTGTATTGTGTCAAGTTTCAAGAAGCTAGCACAAACTGTGTTTGATTTAGAGTTCGAACTGCATCTGTCAATATAGGAGAAAACAGAGTGAAACCTAAAAATTCAAACTTTTACTGCAAACGAATGCTTCAAACTAGAAGAAAGAAACTAGGGCATCCAAGTTTGATTGGTGTACTGCTCATTACTTGAAATTATCATGAAGTTCGGAAGAAAAAATATATGTTGTGATTTCAGGAGACTGTAGTTTTTTGGCAGCCTAACAACGCCTGTCATTGAATGAGTTATTCTCCAGTCTCTGCTTAAGGCTACATCAAGAGGAAACAAACCTTAGAGATAGAACGTAGAACTACTTTATTGTGTCAAGTTTCAAGAAGCTAGCACAAACCGTGTTGATTTAGAGTTCGAACTGCATCTGTCAATATAGGAGAAAACAGAGTGAAACCTAAAAATTCAAACTGTTCCTGGAAACGAATGCTTCAATCTAGGAGAACTAAACTTGGGCATCCAAGTCGGATTGGTGTACTGATCATTACGTGAAAGTATCATGAAGATTGGATGAAAAAATATATGTTGAGATTTCAGGAGACTCTAGTGTTTGGAAGTTTGGCAACCCCTTTCCATATAAGTGTTATTCGCAGTCCCTGCATTAGGGTACATCAAGAGGAAAGAAAACTTAGAGATAGAACGTAGAACTACTGTATTGTGTCAAGTTTCAAGAAGCTAGCACAAACTGTGTTTGATTTAGAGTTCGAACTGCATCTGTCAATATACGAGAAAACAGAGTGAAACCTAAAAATTCAAACTTTTACTGCAAACGAATGCTTCAACCTAGAAGAACGAAACTAGGGCATCCAAGTTTGATTGGTGTACTGCTCATTACTTTAAAGTATCATTAAGGTCCGAAGAATAAATATATGTTGAGATTACAGGAGACTGTAGTTTTTTGGCAACCTAACAATGCCTTTCATTGAATGAGTTATTCGCCAGTCTTTGCTTAAGGCTACATCAAGAGGAAACAAAAATTAGAGATAGAAAGTAGAACTACTCTATTGTGTCAAGTTTCAAGAAGCTAGCACAAACCGTGTTGATATAGAGTTTGAACTGCATCTGTCAATATAGGAGAAAACAGAGTGAAACCTAAAAATTCAAACTGTTCCTGGAAACGAATGCTTCAATCTAGAAGAACTAAACTTGGGCATCCAAGTGGGATTGGTGTTCTGATCATTACGTGAATGTATCATGAAGATTGGATGAAAAAATATATGTTGAGATTTCAGGAGACTCTAGTGTTTGGAAGTTTGGCAACCCCTTTCCATATAAGTGTTATTCGCAGTCCCTGAATTAGGCTACATCAAGAGGAAACAAAACTTAGAGATAGAACGTAGAACTACTGTATTGTGTCAAGTTTCAAGAAGCTAGCACAAACTCTGTTTGATTTAGAGTTCGAACTGCATCTGTCAATATAGGAGAAAACGGAGTGAAACCTAAAAATTCAAACTGTTACTGCAAACGAATGCTTCAACCTAGGAGAACGAAACTTGGGCATCCAAGTTTGATTGGTGTACAGCTCATTTCTTGAAAGTATCATGAAGGTCGGAAGAAAAAATATATGTTGAGATTACAGGAGACTGTACTTTTTTGCCAACCTAACAACGCCTTTCATTGAATGAGTTATTCACCAGTCTTTGCTTAAGACTACATCAAGGGGAAACAAACCTTAGAGATAGAACGTAGAACTACTGTATTGTGTCAAGTTTCAAGAAGCTAGCGCAAACCGTGTTGATTTAGAGTTCGAACTGCATCTGTCAATATAGGAGAAAACAGAGTGTAACCTAAAAATTCAAACTGTTACTGCAAACGAATGCTTCAACCTAGAAGAACGAAACTAGGGTATCCAAGTTTGATTGCTCTACTGCTCATTACTTGAAAGTGTCATGAAGGTCGGAAGAAAAAATATATGTTGAGATTACAGGAGACTGTACTTTTTTGCCAACCTAACAACGCCTTTCATTGAATGAGTTATTCACCATTCTTAGCTTAAGACTACATCAAGAGGAAACAAACCTTAGAGATAGAACGTAGAACTACTGTATTGTGTCAAGTTTCAAGAAGCTAGCACAAACCGTGTTGATTTAGAGTTCGAACTGCATCTGTCAATATAGGAGAAAACAGAGTGAAACCTAAAAATTCAAACTGTTACTGCAAACGAATGCTTCAACCTAGAAGAACGAAACTAGGGTATCCAAGTTTGATTGCTCTACTGCTCATTACTTGAAAGTGTCATGAAGGTCGGAAGAAAAAATATATGTTGAGATTACAGGAGACTGTACTTTTTTGCCAACCTAACAACGCCTTTCATTGAATGAGTTATTCACCATTCTTAGCTTAAGACTACATCAAGAGGAAACAAACCTTAGAGATAGAACGTAGAACTACTGTATTGTGTCAAGTTTCAAGAAGCTAGCACAAACCGTGTTGATTTAGAGTTCGAAATGCATCTGTCAATATAGGAGAAAAAAGAGTGAAACCTAAAAATTCAAACTGTTCCTGGAAACGAATGCTTCAATCTAGGAGAACTAAACTTGGGCATCCAAGTGAGATTGGTGTACTGATCATTACATGAATGTATCATGAAGATTGGGTTAAAAAATATATGTTGAGATTTCAGGAGACTCTAGTGTTTGGAAGTTTGGCAACCCCCTTCCATATAAGTGTTATTCGCAGTCCCTGCATTAGGCTACATCAAGCGGAAAGAAAACTTAGAGATAGAACGTAGAACTACTGTATTGTGTCAAGTTTCAAGAAGCTAGCACAAACTGTGTTTGATTTAGAGTTCGAACTGCCTCTGTCAATATAGGAGAAAACAGAGTGAAACCTAAAAATTTAAACTGTTACTGCAAACGAATGCTTCAACCTAGGAGAACGAAACTTGGGCATCCAAGTTTGATTGGTGTACTGCTCATTACTTGAAAGTATCATGAAGGTCGGAAGAAAAAATATATGTTGAGATTACAGGAGACTGTAGTTTTTTGGCAACCAAACAACGCCTTTCGTTGAATGAGTTATTCACCAGTCTTTGCTTAAGACAACATCAAGAGGAAACAAACCTTAGAGATAGAACATAGAACTACTGTATTGTGTCAAGTTTCAAGAAGCTAGCACAAACCGTGTTGATTTAGAGTTCGAACTGCATCTGTCAATATAGGAGAAAACAGAGTGAAACCTAAAAATTCAAACTGTTCTTGGAAACGAATGCTTCAATCTAGGAGAACTAAACTTGGGCATCCAAGTGGGATTGGTGTTGTGATCATTACGTGAATGTATCATGAAGATTGGATGAAAAAATATATGTTGAGATTTCAGGAGACTCTAGTGTTTGGAAGCTTGGAAACCCCTTTCCATATAAGTGTTATTCGCAGTCCCTGCATTAGGCTACATCAAGAGGAAACAAAACTTAGAGATAGAACGTAGAACTACTGTATTGTGTCAAGTTTGAAGAAGCTAGCACAAACTCTGTTTGATTTAGAGTTCGAACTGCATCTGTCAATATAGGAGAAAACGGAGTGAAACCTAAAAATTCAAACTGTTACTGCAAACGAATGCTTCAACCTAGGAGAACGAAACTTGGGCATCCAAGTTTGATTGGTGTACTGCTCATTACTTGAAAGTATCATGAAGGTCGGAAGAAAAAATATATGTTGAGATTACAGGAGACTGTAGTTTTTTGCCAACCTAACAACGCCTTTCATTGAATGAGTTATTCACCAGTCTTTGCTTAAGACTACATCAAGGGGAAACAAACCTTAGAGATAGAACGTAGAACTACTGTATTGTGTCAAGTTTCAAGAAGGTAGCACAAACCGTGTTGATTTAGAGTTCGAACTGCATCTGTCAATATAGGAGAAAACAGAGTGAAACCTAATAATTCAAACTGTTACTGCAAACGAATGCTTCAACCTAGAAAAACGAAACTAGGGCATCCAAGTTTGATTGGTGTACTGCTCATTACTTGAAAGTATCATGAAGGTCGGAAGAAAAAATATATTTTGAGATTACAGGAGACTGTAGTTTTTTGGCAACATAACAACGCCTTTCATTGAATGAGTTATTCACCAGTCTTTGTTTAAGACTACATCAAGTGGAAACAAACCTTAGAGATACAACGTAGAACTACTGTATTGTGTCAAGTTTCAAGATGCTAGCACAAACCGTGTTGATTTAGAGTTCGTACTGCATCTGTCAATATAGGAGAAAACAGAGTGAAACCTAAAAATTCAAACTGTTCCTGGAAACGAATGCTTCAATCTAGGAGAACTAAACTTGGGCATCCAAGTGGGATTGGTGTACTGATCATTACATGAATGTATCATGAAGATTGGATGAAAAAATATATGTTGAGATTTCAGGAGACTCTAGTGTTTGGAAGTTTGGCAACCCCTTTCCATATAAGTGTTATTCGCAGTCCCTGCATTAGGCTACATCAAGAGGAAAGAAAACTTAGAGATAGAACGTAGAACTACTGTATTGTGTCAAGTTTCAAGAAGCCTGCACAAACTGTGTTTGATTTAGAGTTCGAACTGCATCTGTCAATATAGGAGAAAACAGAGTGAAACCTAAAAATTCAAACTGTTACTGGAAACGAATGCTTCAACCTAGAAGAACGAAACTAGGGCATCCAAGTTTGATTGGTGTACTGCTCATTACTTTAAAGTATCATTAAGGTCGGAAGAAAAAATATATGTTGAGATTACAGGAGACTGTAGTTTTTTGGCAACCTAACAACGCATTTCATTGAATGAGTTATTCGCCAGTCTTTGCTTAAGGCTACATCAAGAGGAAACAAAAATTAGAGATAGAACGTAGAACTACTGTATTGTGTCAAGTTTCAAGAAGCTAGCACAAACCGTGTTGATTTAGAGTTCGAACTGCATCTGTCAATATAGGAGAAAACAGAGTGAAACCTAAAAATTCAAAGTGTTCCTGGAAACGATTGCTTCAATCTAGAACTAAAATGGGCATCCAAGTGGGATTGCTGTACTGATCATTACGTGAATGTATCATGAAGATTGGATGAAAAAATGTATGTTGAGATTTCAGGAGACTCTAGTGTTTGGAAGTTTGGCAAACCCTTTCCATATAAGTGTTATTCGCAGTCCCTGCATTAGGCTACATCAAGAGGAAACAAAACTTAGAACGTCGAACTACTGTATTGTGTCAAGTTTCAAGAAGCTAGCACAAACTGTGTTTGATTTAGAGTTCGAACTGCATCTGTCAATATAGTAGAAAACAGAGTGAAACCTAAAAATTCAAACTTTTACTGCAAACGAATGCTTCAACCTAGGAGAACGAAACTTTTGCATCCAAGTTTGATTGGTGTACTGCTCATTACCTGAAAGTATCATGAAGGTCGGAAAAAATATATATGTTGTGATTTCAGGAAACTGTAGTTTTTTGGCACCCTAACAATGCCTTTCATTGAATGTGTTATTGTCCAGTCTCTGCTTAAGGCTACATCAAGAGGAAACAATCCTTAGAGATAGAACGTAGAACTACTGTATTGTGTCAAGTTTCAAGAAGCTAGCAGAAACCGTGTTTGATTTAGAGTTCGAACTGCATCTGTCAATATAGGAGAAAACAGAGTGAAACCTAAAATTTCAAACTGTTACTGCAAACGAATGCTTCAACCTAGGAGAACGAAACTTGGGAATCCAAGTTTGATTGGTGTACTGCTCATTACTTGAAAGTATCATGAAGGTAGGAAGAAAAAATATATGTTTTGATTTCAGGAGACTGTAGTTTTTTGGCAGCCTAACACCGCCTTTCATTGAATGAGTTATTCTCCAGTCTCTGCTTAAGGCTCCATCAAGAGGAAACAAACCTTAGGGATAGAACGTAGAACTACTTTATTGTGTCAAGTTTCAAGAAGCTAGATCAAACCGTGTTGATTTAGAGATCGTACTGCATCTGTCAATATAGGAGAAAACAGAGTGAAACCTAAAAATTCAAACTGTTCCTGGAAACGAATGCTTCAATATAGGAGAACTAAACTTGGGCATCCAAGTGGGATTGATGTACTGATCATTACATGAATGTATCATGAAGATTGGATGAAAAAATATATGTTGAGTTTCAGGAGACTCTAGTGTTTGGAAGTTTGGCAACCCCATTCCATATAAGTGTTATTCGCAGTCCCTGCATTAGGCTACATCAAGAGGAAACAAAACTTAGAGATAGAACGTAGAACTACTGTATTGTGTCAAGTTTCAAGAAGCTAGCACAAACTGTGTTTAGAGTTCGAACTGCATCTGTCAATATAGGAGAAAACAGAGTGAAACCTAAAAATTCAAACTGTTACTGCAAACGAATGCTTCAACCTAGGAGAACGAAACTTGAGCATCCAAGTTTGATTGGTGTACTGCTCATTACTTGAAAGTATCATGAAGGTCGGAAGAAAAAATATATGTTGTGATTTCAGGAGACTGTAGTTTTTTGGCAGCCTAACAACGCCTTTCATTGAATGAGTTATTCTCCAGTCTCTGCTTAAGGCTACATCAAGAGGAAACAAACCTTAGAGATAGAACGTAGAACTAATGTATTGTGTCAAATTTCAAGAAGCTAGCACAAACTGTGATTGATTTAGAGTTCGAACTGCATCTGTCAATATAGGAGAAAACAGAGTGAAACCTAAAAATTCAAACTGTTACTGCAAACGAATGCTTCAACCTAGGAGAACGAAACTTGGGCATCCAAGTTTGATTGGTGTACTGCTCATTACATGAAAGTATCATGAAGGTCGGAAGAAAAAATATCTGTTGTGATTTCAGGAGACTGTAGTTTTTTGGCAGCCTAACAACGCCTTTCATTGAATGAGTTATTCTCCAGTCTCTGCTTAAGGCTACATCAAGAGGAAACAAACCTTAGAGATAGAACGTAGAACTACTGTATTGTGTCAAGTTTCAACAAGCTAGCACAAACAGTGTTGATTTAGATTTCGAACTGCATCTGTCAATATAGGAGAAAACAGAGTGAAACCTAAAAATTCAAAGTGTTCCTGGAAACGATTGCTTCAATCTAGAACTAAACTTGGGCATCCAAGTGGGATTGGTGTACTGATCATTACGTGAATGTATCATGAAGATTGGATGAAAAAATATATGTTGAGAATTCAGGACACTCTAGTGTTTGTAATTTTGGCAACCCCTTTCCATATAAGTGTTATTCGCAGTTCCTGAATTAGGCTACATCAAGAGGAAACAAACCTTAGAGATAGAACGTAGAACTACTCTATTGTGTCAAGTTTCCAGAAGCTAGCACAAGCCGTGTTGATTTAGAGTTCGAACTGCATCTGTCAATATAGGAGAAAACAGAGTGAAACCTAAAAATTCAAACTGTTACTGCAAACGAATGCTTCAACCTAGAAGAAGGAAACTAGGGCATCCAAGTTTGATTGGTGTACTGCTCATTACTTGAATGTATCATGAAGGTCCAAAGAAAAAATATATGTTGAGATTACAGGAGACTGTAGTTTTTTGGCAACCTAACAACGCATTTCATTGAATGAGTTATTCGCCAGTCTTTGCTTAAGTCTACATCAAGGCGAAACAAACCTTAGAGATAGAACGTAGAACTACTGTATTGTGTCAAGTTTCAAGAAGCTAGCACAAACCGTGTTGATTTAGAGTTCGAACTGCATCTGTCAATATAGGAGAAAACAGAGTGAAACCTAAAAATTCAAACTGTTCCTGGAAACGAATGCTTCAATCTAGGAGAACTAAACTTGGGCATCCAAGTGGGATTGCTGTACTGATCATTACATGAATGTATCATGAACATTGGATGAAAAAATATATGTTGAGATTTCAGGAGACTCTAGTGTTTGGAAGTTTGGCAAACCCTTTCCATATAAGTGTTATTCGCAGTCCCTGCATTAGGCTACATCAAGAGGAAACAAAACTTAGAACGTAGAACTACTGTACTCTGTCAAGTTTCAAGAAGCTAGCACAAACTGTGTTTGATTTAGAGTTCGAAGTGCATCTGTCAATATAGGAGAAAACAGAGTGAAACCTAAAAATTCAAACTGTTACTGCAAAAGAATGCTTCAACCTAGGAGAACGAAACTTGGGCATCCAAGTTTGATTGGTGTACTGCTCATTACTTGAAAGTATCATGAAGGTCGGAAGAAAAAATATCTGTTGTGATTTCAGGAGACTGTAGTTTTTTGGCAGCCTAACAATGCCTTTCATTGAATGAGTTATTCTCCAGTCTCTGCTTAAGGCTACATCAAGAGGAAACAAACCTTAGAGATAGAACGTAGAACTACTGTATTGTGTCAAGTTTCAAGAAGCTAGCACAAACCGTGTTGATTTAGAGTTCGAACTGCATCTGTCAATATAGGAGAAAACAGAGTGAAACCTAAAAATTCAAACTGTTCCTGGAAACGAATGCTTCAATCTAGGACAACTAAACTTGGTCTTCCAAGTGGGATTGGTGTATTGATCATTACGTGAATGTATCATGAAGATTAAATGAAAAAATATATGTTGAGATTTCAGGAGACTCTAGTGTTTGGAAGTTTGGCAACCCCTTTCCATATAAGTGTTATTCGCAGGCCCTGCATTAGGGTACATCAAGAGGAAACAAAACTTAGAGATATAATGTAGAACTACTGTATTGTGTCAAGTTTCAAGAAGCCAGCACAAACTGTGTTTGATTTAGAGTTCGAACTGCATCTGTCAATATAGGAGAAAACAGAGTGAAACCTAAAAATTTAAACTGTTACTGCAAACGAATGCGTCAACCTAGGAGAACGAAACTTGGACATCCAAGTTTGATTGGTGTACTGCTCATTACTTGAAAGTATCATGAAGGTCGGAAGAAAAAATATATGTTGTGATTTCAGGAGATTGTACTTTTTTGGCAGCCTAACAATGCCTTTCATTGAACGAGTTATTCTCCAGTCTCTGCTTAAGGCTACATCAAGACAAAACAAACCTTAGTGATAGAACGTAGAACTACTGTATTGTGTCAAGTTTCAAGAAGCTAGCAGAAACCGTGTTTGATTTAGAGTTCGAACTGCATCTGTCAATATAGGAGAAAACAGAGTGAAACCAAAAAATTCAAACTGTTACTGCAAACGAATGCTTCAACCTAGGAGAACAAAACTTGGGCATCCAAGTTTGATTGGTGTACTGCTCATTACTTGAAAGTATCATGAAGGTCGGAAGAAAAAATATATGTTGAGATTACAGGAGACTGTAGTTTTTTGCCAACCTAACAACGCCTTTCATTGAATGAGTTATACACCAGTCTTTGCTTAAGACTACATCAAGAGGAAACAAACCTTAGAGATAGAACGTAGAACTACTGTATTGTGTCAAGATTCAAGAAGCTAGCACAAACTGTGTTGATTTAGAATTCGAACTACATCTGTCAATATAGGAGAAAACAGAGTGAAACCTAAAAATTCAAACTCTTACTGCAAACGAATGCTTCAACCTAGAAGAACGAAACTAGGGCATCCAAGTTTGATTGGTGTACTGCTCATTACTTGAAAGTATCATGAAGGTCGGAAGAAAAAATATATGTTGAGATTACAGGAGACTGTAGTTTTTTGGCAACCTAACAACGCCTTTCATTGAATGAGTTATTCGCCAGTCTTTGCTTAAGGCTACATCAAGACGAAACAAACCTTAGATATAGAACGTAGAACTTTTGTATTGTGTCAAGTTTCAAGAAGCTAGCACAAACCGTGTTGATGTAGATTTCGAACTGCATCTGTCAATATAGGAGAAAACACAGTGAAACCTAAAAATTCAAACTGTTCCTGGAAACGAATGCTTCAATCTAGAACTAAACTTGGGCATCAAAGTGGGATTGCTGTACTGATCATTACGTGAATGTATCATGAAGATTGGATGAAAAAATATATGTTGAGATTTCAGGAGACTCTAGTGTTTGGAAGTTTGGCAACCCCTTTCCATATAAGTGTTATTCGCAGTCCCTGCAGTAGGCTACATCAAGAGGAATCAAAACTTAGAGATAGAACGTAGAACTACTGTATTGTGTCAAGTTTCAAGAAGCTAGCACAAACTGTGTTTGATTTAGAGTTCGAACTGCATCTGTCAATATAGGAGAAAACAGAGTGAAACCTAAAAATTCAAACTGTTACTGCAAACGAATGCTTCAACCTAGGAGAACGAAACTTGGGCATCCAAGTTTGATTGGTGTACTGCTCATTACTTGAAAGTATCATGAAGGTCGGAAGAAAAAATATATGTTGAGAGTACAGGAGACTGTCGTTTTTTGCCAACCTAACAACGCCTTTTATTGAATGAGTTATTCACCAGTCTTTGCTTAAGACTACATCAAGAGGAAACAAACCTTAGAGACAGAAGGTAGAACTACTGTATTGTGTCAAGTTTCAAGAAGCTAGCACAAACCGTGTTGATTTAGAGTTCGAACTGCATCTGTCAATATAGGAGAAAACAGAGTGAAACCTAAAAATTCAAACTGTTACTGCAAAGGAATGCTTCAACCTAGAAGAACAAAACTAGGGCATCCAAGTTTGATTGGTGTACTGCTCATTACTTTAAAGTATCATGAAGGTCGGATGAAAAAATATATGTTGAGATTACAGGAGACTGTAGTTTTTTGGCAACCTAACAACGCATTTCATTGAATGAGTTATTCGCCAGTCTTTGCTTAAGGCTACATCAAGACGTAACAAACCTTAGAGAAAGAACGTAGAAGTACTGTATTGTGTCAAGTTTCAAGAAGCTAGCACAAACCGTGTTGATTTAGAGTTCGAACTGCATCTGTCAATATAGGAGAAAACAGAGTGAAACCTAAAAATTCAAACTGTTCCTGGAAACGAATGCTTCAATCTAGGAGAACTAAACTTGGGCATCCAAGTGGGATTGGTGTACTGATCATTACGTGAATGTATCATGAAGATTGGATGAAAAAATATATGTTGAGATTTCAGGAGACTCTAGTGTTTGGAAGTTTGGCAAACCTTTTCCATATAAGTGTTATTCGCAGTCCCTGCATTAGGCTACATCAAGAGGAAACAAAACTTAGAACGTAGAACTACTGTATTGTGTCAAGTTTCAAGAAGCTAGCACAAACTGTGTTTGATTTAGAGTTCGAACTGCATCTGTCAATATAGGAGAAAACAGAGTGAAACCTAAAAATTCAAACTGTTACTGCAAACGAATGCTTCAACCTAGGAGAACGAAACTTGGGCATCCAAGTTTGATTGGTGTACTGCTCATTACATGAAAGTATCATGAAGGTCGGAAGAAAAAATATATGTTGTGATTTCAGGAGACTGTAGTTTTTTGGCAGCCTAACAACGCCTTTCATTGAATGAGTTATTCTCCAGTCTCTGCTTAAGGATACATCAAGAGGAAACAAACCTTAGAGATAGAACGTGGAACTACTGTATTGTGTCAAGTTTCAACAAGCTAGCACAAACCGTGTTGATTTAGAGTTCGAACTGCATCTGTCAATATAGGAGAAAACAGAGTGAAACCTAAAAATTCAAAGTGTTCCTGGAAACGATTGCTTCAATCTAGAACTAAACTTGGGCATCCAAGTGGGATTGGTGTACTGATCATTACGTGAATGTATCATGAAGATTGGATGAAAAAATATATGTTGAGAATTCAGGACACTCTAGTGTTTGGAAGTTTGGCAACCAATTTCCATATAAGTGTTATTTGCAGTCCCTGCATTAGGCTACATCAAGAAGAAACAAAACTTAGAAATAGAACGTAGAACTACTGTATTGTGTCAAGTTTCAAGAAGCTAGCACAAACCGTGTTGATTTAGAGTTCGAACTGCATCTGTCAATATAGGAGAAAACAGAGTGAAACCTAAAAATTCAAAGTGTTCCTGGAAACGATTGCTTCAATCTAGAACTAAACTTGGGCATCCAAGTGGGATTGCTGTACTGATCATTACGTGAATGTATCATGAAGATTTGATGAAAAAATATATGTTGAGATTTCAGGAGACTCTAGTGTTTGGAAGTTTGGCAAACCCTTTCCATATAAGTGTTATTCGCAGTCCCTGCATTAGGCTACATCAAGAGGAAACAAAACTTAGAACGTAGAACTACTGTATTGTGTCAAGTTTCAAGAAGCTAGCACAAACTGTGTTTGATTTAGAGTTCGAAGTGCATCTGTCAATATAGGAGAAAACAGAGTGAAACCTAAAATTTCAAACTTTTACTGCAAACAAATGCTTCAACCTAGGAGAACGAAACTTGGGCATCCAAGTTTGATTGGTGTACTGCTCTTTACTTGAAAGTATCATGAAGTTCGGAAGAAAATATATATGTTGTGATTTCAGGAAACTGTAGTTTTTTGGCACCCTAACAATGCCTTTCATTGAATGTGTTATTGTCCAGTCTCTGCTTAAGGCTACATCAAGAGGAAACAATCCTTAGAGATAGAACGTAGAACTACTGTATTGTGTCAAGTTTCAAGAAGCTAGCAGAAACCGTGTTTGATTTAGAGTTCGAACTGCATCTGTCAATATAGGAGAAAACAGAGTGAAACCTAAAAATTCAAACTGTTACTGCAAACGAATGCTTCAACCTAGGAGAACGAAACTTGGGAATCCAAGTTTGATTGGTGTACTGCTCATTACTTGAAAGTATCATGAAGGTAGGAAGAAAAAATATATGATTTGATTTCAGGAGACTGTAGTTTTTTGGCAGCCTAACAACGCCTTTCATTGAATGAGTTATTTTCCTGTCTCTGCTTAAGGTTCCATCAAGAGGAAACAAACCTTAGGAATAGAACGTAGAACTACTGTATTGTGTCAAGTTTCAAGAAGCTAGCACAAACCGTGTTGATTTAGAGTTCGAACTGCATCTGTCAATATAGGAGAAAACAGAGTGAAACCTAAAAATTCAAACTGTTACTGCAAACGAATGCTTCAACCTACAAGAACGAAACTAGGGCATCCAAGTTTGATTGGTGTACTGCTCATTACTTGAAAGTATCATGAAGTTTGGAAGAAAAAATATATGTTGTGATTTCAGGAGACTGTAGTTTTTTGGCAGCCTAACAACGCCTTTCATTGAATGAGTTATTCTCAAGTCTCTGCTTAAGGCTACATCAAGATTAAACAAACCTTAGAGATAGAACATAGAACTTCTGTATTGTGTCAAGTTTCAAGAAGCTAGATCAAACCCTGTTGATTTAGAGTTCGTACTGCATCTGTCAATATAGGAGAAAACAGAGTGAAACCTAAAAATTCAAACTGTTCCTGGAAACGAATTCTTCAATATAGGAGAACTAAACTTGGGCATCCAAGTGGAATTGGTGTACTGATCATTACGTGAATGTATCATGAAGATTGGATGAAAAAATATATGTTGAGATTTCAGGAGACTCTAGTGTTTGGAAGTTTGGCAACCCCATTGCATATAAGTGTTATTCGCAGTCCCTGCATTAGGCTACATCAATAGGAAACAAAACTTAGAACGTAGAACGTAGAACTACTGTATTGTGTCAAGTTTCAAGAAGCTAGCACAAACTGTGTTTAGAGTTCAAACTGCATCTGTCAATATAGGAGAAAACAGAGTGAAACCTAAAAATTCAAACTGTTACTGCAAACGAATGCTTCAACCTAGGAGAACGAAACTTGGGCATCCAAGTTTGATTGGTGTACTGCTCATTACTTGAAAGTATCATGAACGTCGGAAGAAAAAATATATGTTGTGATTTCAGGAGACTGTAGTTTTTTGGCAGCCTAACAATGCCTTTCATTGAATGAGTTATTCTCCAGTCTCTGCTTAAGGCTCCATCAAGAGGAAACAAACCTTAGAGATAGAATTTGGAACTACTGTATTGTGTCAAGTTTCAAGAAGCTAGCACAAACTGTGTTTGATTTAGAGTTCGAACTGCATCTGTCAATATAGGAGAAAACAGAGTGAAACCTAAAAATTTAAACTGTTACAGCAAACGAATGCGTCAACCTAGGAGAACAAAACTTGGGCATCCAAGTTTGATTGGTGTACTGCTCTTTACTTGAAAGTATCATGAAGGTCGGAAGAAAAAATATATGTTGAGATTACAGGAGACTGTAATTTTTTGCCAACCTAACAACGCCTTTCATTGAATGAGTTATTCACCAGTCTTTGCTTAAGACTACATCAAGAGGAAACAAACCTTAGAGGTAGAACGTAGAACTAATGTATTGTGTCAAGTTTCAAGAGGCTAGCACAAACAGTGTTGATTTAGAGTTCGAACTGCATCTGTCAATATAGGAGAAAACAGAGTGAAACCTAAAAATTCAAACTGTTACTGCAAACGAATGCTTCAACCTAGAAGAACGAAACTATTGCATCCAAGTTTGATTGGTGTACTGCTCATTACTTGAAAGTATCATGAAGGTCGGAAGAAAAAATATATTTTGAGATTACAGGAGACTGTAGTTTTTTGGCAACCTAACAACGCCTTTCATTGAATGAGTTATTCACCAGTCTTTGCTTAAGACTACATCAAGAGGAAACAAACCTTAGAGATAGAACGTAGAACTACTGTATTGTGTCAAGTTTCAAGAAGCTAGCACAAACCGTGTTGATTTAGAGTTCGAACTGCATCTCTCAATATAGGAGAAAACAGAGTGAAACCTAAAAATTCAAACTGTTACTGCAAACGAATGCTTCAACCTAGAAGAACGAAACTAGGGTATCCAAGTTTGATTGGTCTATTGCTCATTACTTGAAAGTATCATGAAGGTCAGAAGAAAAAATATATGTTGAGGTTACAGGAGACTGTAGTTTTTTGGCAACCTAACAACGCATTTCATTGAATGAGTTATTCGCCAGTCTTTGCTTAAGGCTACATCAAGAGGAAACAAACCTTAGAGACAGAACGTAGAACTACTGTATTGTGTCAAGTTTCAAGAAGCTAGCACAAACCGTGTTGATCTAGAGTTCGAACTGCATCTGTCAATATAGGAGAAAACAGAGTGAAACCTAAAAATTCAAACTGTTACTGTAAACGAATGCTTCAACCTAGGAGAACAAAACTTGGGCATCCAAGTTTGATTGGTGTACTGCTCATTACTTGAAAGTATCATGAAGGTCGGAAGAAAAAATATATGTTGTGATTTCAGGAGATTGTACTTTTTTGGCAGCCTAACAATGCCTTTCATTGAACGAGTTATTCTCCAGTCTCTGCTTAAGGCTACATCAAGACGAAACAAACCTTAGTGATAGAACGTAGAACTACTGTATTGTGTCAAGTTTCAAGAAGCTAGCAGAAACCGTGTTTGATTTAGAGTTCGAACTGCATCTGTCAATATAGGAGAAAACAGAGTGAAACTTAAAAATTCAAACTGTTACTGCAAACGAATGCTTCAACCTAGGAGAACAAAACTTGGGCATCCATGTTTGATTGGTGTACTGCTCATTACTTGAAAGTATCATGAAGGTCGGAAGAAAAAATATATGTTGAGATTACAGGAGACTGTAGTTTTTTGGCAACCTAACAATGCATTTCATTGAATGAGTTATTCGCCAGTCTTTGCTTAAGGCTACATCAAGATGAAACAAACCTTAGAGATAGAACGTAGAACTACTGTATTGTGTCAAGTTTCAAGAAGCTAGCACAAACCGTGTTTATTTAGAGTTCGAACTGCATATGTCAATATAGGAGAAAACAGAGTGAAACCTAAAAATTCAAACTGTTTCTTTAAACGAATGCTTCAATCTAGAACTAAACTTGGGCATCCAAGTGGGATTGGTGTACTGATCATTACGTGAATGTATCATGAAGATTGGATGAAAAAATATATGTTGAGATTTCAGGAGACTCTAGTGTTTGGAAGTTTGGCAAACCTTTTCCATATAAGTGTTATTCGCAGTCCCTGCATTAGGCTACATCAAGAGGAAACAAAACTTAGAACGTAGAACTACTGTATTGTGTCAAGTTTCAACAAGCTAGCACAAACCGTGTTGATTTAGAGTTCGAACTGCATCTGTCAATATAGGAGAAAACAGAGTGAAACCTAAAAATTCAAAGTGTTCCTGGAAACGATTGCTTCAATCTAGAACTAAACTTGGGCATCCAAGTGGGATTGGTGTACTGATCATTACGTGAATGTATCATGAAGATTGGATGAAAAAATATATGTTGAGAATTCAGGACACTCTAGTGTTTGGAAGTTTGGCAACCCCTTTCCATATAAGTGTTATATGCAGTCCCTGCATTAGGCTACATCAAGAGGAAACAAAACTTAGAAATAGAACGTAGAACTACTGTATTGTGTCAAGTTTCAAGAAGCTAGCACAAACCGTGTTGATTTAGAGTTCAAACTGCATCTGTCAATATAGGAGAAAACTGAGTGAAACCTAAAAATTCAAAGTGTTCCTGGAAACGATTGCTTCAATCTAGAACTAAACTTGGGCATCCAAGTGTGATTGCTGTACTGATCATTACGTGAATATATCATGAAGATTTGATGAAAAAATATATGTTGAGATTTCAGGAGACTCTAGTGTTTGGAAGTTTGGCAAACCCTTTCCATATAAGTGTTATTTGCAGTCCCTGCATTAGGCTACATCAAGAGGAAACAAAACTTAGAACGTAGAACTACTGTATTGTGTCAAGTTTCAAGAAGCTAGCACAAACTGTGTTTGATTTAGAGTTCGAAGTGCATCTGTCAATATAGGAGAAAACAGAGTGAAACCTAAAAATTCAAACTTTTACTGCAAACGAATGCTTCAACCTAGGAGAACGAAACTTGGGCATCCAAGTTTGATTGGTGTACTGCTCATTACTTGAAAGTATCATGAAGGTCGGAAGGAAAAATATATGCTGTGATTTCAGGAGACTGTAGTTTTTTGGCAGCCTAACAACGCCTTTCATTGAATGAGTTATTCTCCAGTCTCTGCTTAAGGCTACATCAAGAGGAAACAAACCTTTGAGATAGAACGTAGAACTACTGTATTGTGTCAAGTTTCAACAAGCTAGCACAAACCGTGTTGATTTAGAGTTCGAACTGCATCTGTCAATATAGGAGAAAACAGAGTGAAACCTAAAAATTCAAAGTGTTCCTGGAAACGATTGCTTCAATCTAGAACTAAACTTGGGCATCCAAGTGGGATTGGTGTACTGATCATTACGTGAATGTATCATGAAGATTGGATGAAAAAATATATGTTGAGAATTCAGGACACTCTAGTGTTTGGAAGTTTGGCAACCTTTTTCCATATAAGTGTTATTTGCAGTCCCTGCATTAGGCTACATCAAGAAGAAACAAAACTTAGAGATAGAACGTAGAACTACTGTATTGTGTCAAGTTTCAAGAAGCTAGCACAAACCGTGTTGATTTAGAGTTCGAACTGCATCTGTCAATATAGGAGAAAACAGAGTGAAACCTAAAAATTCAAAGTGTTCCTGGAAACGATTGCTTCAATCTAGAACTAAACTTGGGCATCCAAGTGGGATTGCTGTACTGATAATTACGTGAATGTATCATGAAGATTTGATGAAAAAATATATGTTGAGATTTCAGGAGACTCTAGTGTTTGGAAGTTTGGCAAACCCTTTCCATATAAGTGTTATTCACAGTCCCTGCATTAGGCTACATCAAGAGGAAACAAAACTTAGAACGTAGAACTACTGTATTGTGTCAAGTTTCAAGAAGCTAGCACAAACTGTGTTTGATTTAGAGTTCGAAGTGCATCTGTCAATATAGGAGAAAACAGAGTGAAACCTAAAATTTCAAACTTTTACTGCAAACGAATGCTTCAACCTAGGAGAACGAAACTTGGGCATCCAAGTTTGATTGGTGTACTGCTCATTACTTGAAAGTATCATGAAGTTCGGAAGAAAAAATATATGTTGTGATTTCAGGAAACTGTAGTTTTTTGGCACCCTAACAATGCCTTTCATTGAATGTGTTATTGTCCAGTCTCTGCTTAAGGCTACATCAAGAGGAAACAATCCTTAGAGATAGAACGTAGAACTACTGTATTGTGTCAAGTTTCAAGAAGCTAGCAGAAACCGTGTTTGATTTAGAGTTCGAACTGCATCTGTCAATATAGGAGAAAACAGAGTGAAACCTAAAAATTCAAACTGTTACTGCAAACGAATGCTTCAACCTAGGAGAACGAAACTTGGGAATCCAAGTTTGATTGGTGTACTGCTCATTACTTGAAAGTATCATGAAGGTAGAAAGAAAAAATATATGTTTTGATTTCAGGAGACTGTAGTTTTTTGGCAGCCTAACAACGCCTTTCATTGAATGAGTTATTTTCCAGTCTCTGCTTAAGGCTCCATCAAGAGGAAACAAACCTTAGGAATAGAACGTAGAACTACTGTATTGTGTCAAGTTTCAAGAAGCTAGAACAAACCGTGTTGATTTAGAGTTCGAACTGCATCTGTCAATATAGGAGAAAACAGAGTGAAACCTAAAAATTCAAACTGTTACTGCAAACGAATGCTTCAACCTACAAGAACGAAACTAGGGCATCCAAGTTTGATTGGTGTACTGCTCATTACTTGAAAGTATCATGAAGGTTGGAAGAAAAAATATATGTTGTGATTTCAGGAGACTGTAGTTTTTTGGCAGCCTAACAACGCCTTTCATTGAATGAGTTATTCTCAACTCTCTGCTTAAGGCTACATCAAGATTAAACAAACCTTAGAAATAGAACATAGAACTTCTGTATTGTTTCAAGTTTCAAGAAGCTAGATCAAACCGTGTTGATTTAGAGTTCGTACTGCATCTGTCAATATAGGAGAAAACAGAGTGAAACCTAAAAATTCAAACTGTTCCTGGAAACGAATTCTTCAATATAGGAGAACTAAACTTGGGCATCCAAGTGGGATTGGTGTACTGATCATTACGTGAATGTATCATGAAGATTGGATGAAAAAATATATGTTGAGATTTCAGGAGACTCTAGTGTTTGGAAGTTTGGCAACCCCATTGCATATAAGTGTTATTCGCAGTCCCTGCATTAGGCTACATCAATAGGAAACAAAACTTAGAACGTAGAACGTAGAACTACTGTGTTGTGTCAAGTTTCAAGAAGCTAGCACAAACTGTGTTTAGAGTTCAAACTGCATCTGTCAATATAGGAGAAAACAGAGTGAAACCTAAAAATTCAAACTGTTACTGCAAACGAATGCTTCAACCTAGGAGAACGAAACTTGGGCATCCAAGTTTGATTGGTGTACTGCTCATTACTTGAAAGTATCATGAACGTCGGAAGAAAAAATATATGTTGTGATTTCAGGAGACTGTAGTTTTTTGGCAGCCTAACAATGCCTTTCATTGAATGAGTTATTCTCCAGTCTCTGCTTAAGGCTCCATCAAGAGGAAACAAACCTTAGAGATAGAATTTGGAACTACTGTATTGAGTCAAGTTTCAAGAAGCTAGCACAAACTGTGTTTGATTTAGAGTTCGAACTGCATCTGTCAATATAGGAGAAAACAGAGTGAAACCTAAAAATTCAAACTGTTACTGCAAACGAATGCTTCAACCTAGGAGAACGAAACTTGGGAATCCAAGTTTGATTGGTGTACTGCTCATTACTTGAAAGTATCATGAAGGTAGGAAGAAAAAATATATGTTTTGATTTCAGGAGACTGTAGTTTTTTGGCAGCCTAACAACGCCTTTCATTGAATGAGTTATTCTCCAGTCTCTGCTTGAGGCTCCATCAAGAGGAAACAAACCTTAGGGATAGAACGTAGAACTACTGTATTGTGTCAAGTTTCAAGAAGCTAGCACAAACCGTGTTGATTTAGAGTTCGAACTGCATCTGTCAATATAGGAGAAAACAGAGTGAAACCTAAAAATTCAAACTGTTACTGCAAACGAATGCTTCAACCTACAAGAACGAAACTAGGGCATCCAAGTTTGATTGGTGTACTGCTCATTACTTGAAAGTATCATGAAGGTTGGAGAAAAAAATATATGTTGTGATTTCAGGAGACTGTAGTTTTGTGGCAGCCTAAGAACGCCTTTCATTGAATGAGTTATTCTCAAGTCTCTGCTTAAGGCTACATCAAGATTAAACAAACCTTAGAGATAGAACATAGAACTTCTGTATTGTGTCAAGTTTCAAGAAGCTAGATCAAACCGTGTTGATTTAGAGTTCGTACTGCATCTGTCAATATAGGAGAAAACAGAGTGAAACCTAAAAATTCAAACTGTTCCTGGAAACGAATGCTTCAATCAAGGAGATCTAAACTTGGGCATCCAAGTGGGATTGGTGTACTGATCATTACGTGAATGTATCATGAAGATTGGATGAAAAAATATATGTTGAGATTTCAGGAGACTCTAGTGTTTGGAAGTTTGGCAACCCCATTGCATATAAGTGTTATTCGCAGTCCCTGCATTAGGCTACATCAATAGGAAACAAAACTTAGAACGTAGAACTTAGAACTACTGTATTGTGTCAAGTTTCAAGAAGCTAGCACAAACTGTGTTTAGAGTTCGAACTGCATCTGTCAATATAGGAGAAAACAGAGTGAAACCTAAAAATTCAAACTGTTACTGCAAACGAATGCTTCAACCTAGGAGAACGAAACTTGGGCATCCAAGTTTGATTGGTGTACTGCTCATTACTTGAAAGTATCATGAAAGTCGGAAGAAAAAATATATGTTGTGATTTCAGGAGACTGTAGTTTTTTGGCAGCCTAACAACGCCTTTCATTGAATGAGTTATTCTCCAGTCTCTGCTTAAGGCTCCATCAAGAGGAAACAAACCTTAGAGATAGAATTTGGAACTACTGTATTGTGTCAAGTTTCAAGAAGCTAGCACAAACTGTGTTTGATTTAGAGTTCGAACTGCATCTGTCAATATAGGAGAAAACAGAGTGAAACCTAAAAATTTAAACTGTTACTGCAAACGAATGCGTCAACCTAGGAGAACGAAACTTGGGCATCCAAGTTTGATTTGTGTACTGCTCTTTACTTGAAAGTATCATGAAGGTCGGAAGAAAAAATATATGTTGAGATTACAGGAGACTGTAGTTTTTTGCCAACCTAACAACGCCTTTCATTGAATGAGTTATTCACCAGTCTTTGCTTAAGTCTACATCAAGGCGAAACAAACCTTAGAGATAGAACGTAGAACTACTGTATTGTGTCAAGTTTCAAGAAGCTAGCACAAACCGTGTTGATTTAGAGTTCGAACTGCATCTGTCAATATAGGAGAAAACAGATTGAAACCTAAAAATTCAAACTGTTCCTGGAAACGAATGCTTCAATCTAGGACAACTAAACTTGGGCATCCAAGTGGGATTGGTGTACTGATCATTACATGAATGTATCATGAAGATTGGATGAAAAAATATATGTTGAGATTTCAGGAGACTCTAGTGTTTGGAAGTTTCGCAACCCCTTTCCATATAAGTGTTATTCGCAGTCCCTGCATTAGGCTACATCAAGAGGAAACAAAACTTAGAGATAGAACGTAGAACTACTGTATTGTGTCAAGTTTGAAGAAGCTAGCACAAACTGTGTTTGATATAGAGTTCGAACTGCATCTGTCAATATAGGAGAAAACAGAGTGAAACCTAAAAATTCAAACTGTTACTGCAAACGAATGCTTCAACCTTGGAGAACGAAACTTGGGCATCCAAGTTTGATTGGTGTACTGCTCATTACTTGAAAGTATCATGAAGGTCGGAAGAAAAAATATATGTTGTGATTTCAGGAGACTGTAGTTTTTTGGCAGCCTAACAACGCCTTTCATTGAATGAGTTATTCTCCAGTCTCTGCTTAAGGCTACATCAAGAGGAAACAAACCTTAGAGATAGAACGTAGAACTACTGTATTGTGTCAAGTTTCAACAAGCTAGCACAAACCGTGTTGATTTAGAGTTCGAACTGCATCTGTCAATATAGGAGAAAACAGAGTGAAACCTAAAAATTCAAAGTGTTCCTGGAAACGATTGCTTCAATCTAGAACTAAACTTGGGCATCCAAGTGGGATTGGTGTACTGATCATTACGTGAATGTATCATGAAGATTGGATGAAAAAATATATGTTGAGAATTCAGGACACTCTAGTGTTTGGAAGTTTGGCAACCTTTTTCCATATAAGTGTTATTTGCAGTCCCTGCATTAGGCTACATCAAGAAGAAACAAAACTTAGAGAGAGAACGTAGAACTACTGTATTGTGTCAAGTTTCAAGAAGCTAGCACAAACCGTGTTGATTTAGAGTTCGAACTGCATCTGTCAATATAGGAGAAAACAGAGTGAAACCTAAAAATTCAAAGTGTTCCTGGAAACGATTGCTTCAATCTAGAACTAAACTTGGGCATCCAAGTGGGATTGCTGTACTGATCATTACGTGAATGTATCATGAAGATTTGATGAAAAAATATATGTTGAGATTTCAGGAGACTCTAGTGTTTGGAAGTTTGGCAAACCCTTTCCATATAAGTGTTATTCACAGTCCCTGCATTAGGCTACATCAAGAGGAAACAAAACTTAGAACGTAGAACTACTGTATTGTGTCAAGTTTCAAGAAGCTAGCACAAACTGTGTTTGATTTAGAGTTCGAAGTGCATCTGTCAATATAGGAGAAAACAGAGTGAAACCTAAAATTTCAAACTTTTACTGCAAACGAATGCTTCAACCTAGGAGAACGAAACTTGGGCATCCAAGTTTGATTGGTGTACTGCTCATTACTTGAAAGTATCATGAAGTTCGGAAGAAAAAATATATGTTGTGATTTCAGGAAACTGTAGTTTTTTGGCACCCTAACAATGCCTTTCATTGAATGTGTTATTGTCCAGTCTCTGCTTAAGGCTACATCAAGAGGAAACAATCCTTAGAGATAGAACGTAGAACTACTGTATTGTGTCAAGTTTCAAGAAGCTAGCAGAAACCGTGTTTGATTAAGAGTTCGAACTGCATCTGTCAATATAGGAGAAAACAGAGTGAAACCTAAAAATTCAAACTGTTACTGCAAACGAATGCTTCAACCTAGGAGAACGAAACTTGGGAATCCAAGTTTGATTGGTGTACTGCTCATTACTTGAAAGTATCATGAAGGTAGGAAGAAAAAATATATGTTTTGATTTCAGGAGACTGTAGTTTTTTGGCAGCCTAACAACGCCTTTCATTGAATGAGTTATTTTCCAGTCTCTGCTTAAGGCTCCATCAAGAGGAAACAAACCTTAGGAATAGAACGTAGAACTACTGTATTGTGTCAAGTTTCAAGAAGCTAGCACAAACCGTGTTGATTTAGAGTTCGAACTGCATCTGTCAATATAGGAGAAAACAGAGTGAAACCTAAAAATTCAAACTGTTACTGCAAACGAATGCTTCAACCTACAAGAACGAAACTAGGGCATCCAAGTTTGATTGGTGTACTGCTCATTACTTGAAAGTATCATGAAGGTTGGAAGAAAAAATATATGTTGTGATTTCAGAAGACTGTAGTTTTTTGGCAGCCTAACAACGCCTTTCATTGAATGAGTTATTCTCAACTCTCTGCTTAAGGCTACATCAAGATTAAACAAACCTTAGAGATAGAACATAGAACTACTGTATTGTGTCAAGTTTCAAGAAGCTAGATCAAACCGTGTTGATTTAGAGTTCGTACTGCATCTGTCAATATAGGAGAAAACAGAGTGAAACCTAAAAATTCAAACTGTTCCTGGAAACGAATTCTTCAATATAGGAGAACTAAACTTGGGCATCCAAGTGGGATTGGTGTACTGATCATTACGTGAATGTATCATGAAGATTGGATGAAAAAATATATGTTGAGATTTCAGGAGACTCTAGTGTTTGGAAGTTTGGCAACCCCATTGCATATAAGTGTTATTCGCAGTCCCTGCATTAGGCTACATCAATAGGAAACAAAACTTAGAACGTAGAACGTAGAACTACTGTATTGTGTCAAGTTTCAAGAAGCTAGCACAAACTGTGTTTAGAGTTCAAACTGCATCTGTCAATATAGGAGAAAACAGAGTGAAACCTAAAAATTCAAACTGTTACTGCAAACGAATGCTTCAACCTAGGAGAACGAAACTTGGGCATCCAAGTTTGATTGGTGTACTGCTCATTACTTGAAAGTATCATGAACGTCGGAAGAAAAAATATATGTTGTGATTTCAGGAGACTGTAGTTTTTTGGCAGCCTAACAATGCCTTTCATTGAATGAGTTATTCTCCAGTCTCTGCTTAAGGCTCCATCAAGAGGAAACAAACCTTAGAGATAGAATTTGGAACTACTGTATTGTGTCAAGTTTCAAGAAGCTAGCACAAACTGTGTTTGATTTAGAGTTCGAACTGCATCTGTCAATATAGGAGAAAACAGAGTGAAACCTAAAAATTCAAACTGTTACTGCAAACGAATGCTTCAACCTAGGAGAACGAAACTTGGGAATCCAAGTTTGATTGGTGTACTGCTCATTACTTGAAAGTATCATGAAGGTAGGAAGAAAAAATATATGTTTTGATTTCAGGAGACTGTAGTTTTTTGGCAGCCTAACAACGCCTTTCATTGAATGAGTTATTCTCCAGTCTCTGCTTAAGGCTCCATCAAGAGGAAACAAACCTTAGGGATAGAACGTAGAACTACTGTATTGTGTCAAGTTTCAAGAAGCTAGCACAAACCGTGTTGATTTAGAGTTCGAACTGCATCTGTCAATATAGGAGAAAACAGAGTGAAACCTAAAAATTCAAACTGTTACTGCAAACGAATGCTTCAACCTACAAGAACGAAACTAGGGCATCCAAGTTTGATTGGTGTACTGCTCATTCCTTGAAAGTATCATGAAGGTTGGAGAAAAAAATATATGTTGTGATTTCAGGAGACTGTAGTTTTTTGGCAGCCTAACAACGCCTTTCATTGAATGAGTTATTCTCAAGTCTCTGCTTAAGGCTACATCAAGATTAAACAAACCTTAGAGATAGAACATAGAACTTCTGTATTGTGTCAAGTTTCAAGAAGCTAGATCAAACCGTGTTGATTTAGAGTTCGTACTGCATCTGTCAATATAGGAGAAAACAGAGTGAAACCTAAAAATTCAAACTGTTCCTGGAAACGAATGCTTCAATCAAGGAGATCTAAACTTGGGCATCCAAGTGGGATTGGTGTACTGATCATTACGTGAATGTATCATGAAGATTGGATGAAAAAATATATGTTGAGATTTCAGGAGACTCTAGTGTTTGGAAGTTTGGCAACCCCATTGCATATAAGTGTTATTCGCAGTCCCTGCATTAGGCTACATCAATACTAAACAAAACTTAGAACGTAGAACGTAGAACTACTGTATTGTGTCAAGTTTCAAGAAGCTAGCACAAACTGCGTTTAGAGTTCGAACTGCATCTGTCAATATAGGAGAAAACAGAGTGAAACCTAAAAATTCAAACTGTTACTGCAAACGAATGCTTCAACCTAGGAGAACGAAACTTGGGCATCCAAGTTTGATTGGTGTACTGCTCATTACTTGAAAGTATCATGAAAGTCGGAAGAAAAAATATATGTTGTGATTTCAGGAGACTGTAGTTTTTTGGCAGCCTAACAACGCCTTTCATTGAATGAGTTATTCTCCAGTCTCTGCTTAAGGCTCCATCAAGAGGAAACAAACCTTAGAGATAGAATTTGGAACTACTGTATTGTGTCAAGTTTCAAGAAGCTAGCACAAACTGTGTTTGATTTAGAGTTCGAACTGCATCTGTCAATATAGGAGAAAACAGAGTGAAACCTAAAAATTTAAACTGTTACTGCAAACGAATGCGTCAACCTAGGAGAACGAAACTTGGGCATCCAAGTTTGATTGGTGTACTGCTCTTTACTTGAAAGTATCATGAAGGTCGGAAGAAAAAATATATGTTGAGATTACAGGAGACTGTAGTTTTTTGCCAACCTAACAACGCCTTTCATTGAATGAGTTATTCACCAGTCTTTGCTTAGGACTACATCAAGAGGAAACAAACCTTAGAGGTAGAACGTAGAACTAATGTATTGTGTCAAGTTTCAAGAAGCTAGCAGAAACCGTGTTTGATTTAGAGTTCGAACTGCATCTGTCAATATAGGAGAAAACAGAGTGAAACCTAAAAATTCATACTGTTACTGCAAACGAATGCTTCAACCTACAAGAAGGAAACTAGGGCATCCAAGATTGATTGGTGTACTGCTCATTACTTGAATGTATCATGAAGGTCGGAAGAAAAAATATATGTTGAGATTACAGGAGACTGTAGTTTTTTGGCAACCTAACAACGCATTTCATTGAATGAGTTATTCATCAGTCTTTGCTTAAGTCTACATCAAGGCGAAACAAACCTTAGAGATAGAACGTAGAACTACTGTATTCTGTCAAGTTTCAAGAAGCTAGCACAAACCGTGTTGATTTAGAGTTCGAACTGCATCTGTCAATATAGGAGAAAACAGAGTGAAACCTAAAAATTCAAACTGTTCCTGGAAACGAATGCTTCAATCTAGGAGAACTAAACTTGGGCATCCAAGTGGGATTGCTGTACTGATCATTACGTGAATGTATCATGAAGATTGGATGAAAAAATATATGTTGAGATTTCAGGAGACTCTAGTGTTTGGAAGTTTGGCAAACCCTTTCCATATAAGTGTTATTCGAAGTCCCTGCATTAGGCTACATCAAGAGGAAACAAATCTTAGAACGTAGAACTACTTTATTCAGTCAAGTTTCAAGAAGCTAGCACAAACTGTGTTTGATTTAGAGTTCGAACTGCATCTGTCAATATAGGAGAAAACAGAGTGAAACCTAAAAATTCAAACTGTTACTGCAAACAAATGCTTCAACCTAGGAGAACGAAACTTGGGCATCCAAGTTTGATTGGTGTACTGCTCATTACTTGAAAGTATCATGAAGTTCGGAAGAAAAAATATATGTTGTGATTTCAGGAGACTGTAGTTTTTTGGCACCCTAACAATGCCTGTCATTGAATGTGTTATTCTCCAGTCTCTGCTTAAGGCTACATCAAGAGGTAACAAACCTTAGAGATAGAACGTAGAACTACTGTATTGTGTCAAGTTTCAAGAAGCTAGCAGAAACCGTGTTTGATTTATAGTTCGAACTGCATCTGTCAATATAGGAGAAAACAGAGTGAAACCTAAAAATTCAAACTGTTACTGCAAACGAATGCTTCAACCTAGGAGAACAAAATTTGGGCATCCAAGTTTGATTGGTGTACTGCTCATTACTTGAAAGTATCATGAAGTTCGGAAGAAAAAATATATGTTGAGATTACAGGAGACTGTAGTTTTTTGCCAACCTAACAATGCTTTCATTGAATGAGTTATTCACCAGTCTTTGCTTAAGACTACATCAAGAGGAAACAAACCTTAGAGATAGAACGTGGAACTACTGTATTGTGTCAAGTTTCAAGAAGCTAGCACAAACCGTGTTGATTTAGAGTTCGAACTGCATCTGTCAATATAGGAGAAAACAGAGTGAAACATGAAAATTCAAACTGTTCCTGGAAACGAATACTTCAACCTAGAAGAACGAAACTAGGGCATCCAAGTTTGATTGGTGTACTGCTCATTACTTGAAAGTATCATGAAGGTCAGAAGAAAAAATATATGTTGAGATTACAGGAGACTGTAGTTTTTTGGCAACCTAACAACGCATTTCATTGAATGAGTTATTCGCCAGTCTTTGCTTAAGGCTACATCAAGAGGAAACAAACCTTAGAGATAGAACATAGAACTACTGTATTGTGTCAAGTTTCAAGAAGGTAGCACAAACCGTGTTGATTTCGAGTTCGAACTGCATCTGTCAATGTAGGAGAAAACAGAGTGAAACCTAAAAATTCAAACTGTTCCTGGAAACGAATGCTTCAATCTAGGACAACTAAACTTGGGCATCCAAGTGGGATTGGTGTACTGATCATTACGTATCATGAAGATTGGATGAAAAAATATATGTTGAGATTTCAGGAGACTCTAGTGTTTGGAAGTTTGGCAACCCCTTTCCATATAAGTGTCATTCGCAGTTCCAGCATTAGGCTACACCAAAAGGAAACAAAACTTATAGATAGAACGTAGAACTACTGTATTGTGTCAAGTTTCAAGAAGCTAGCACAAACTGTGTTTGATTTAGAGATCGAACTGCATCTGTCAATATAGGAGAAAACAGAGTGAAACCTAAAAATTCAAACTGTTACTGCAAACGAATGCTTCAACCTTGGAGAACGAAACTTGGGAATCCAAGTTTGATTGATGTACTGCTCATTACTTGAAATTATCATGAAGTTCGGAAGAAAAAATATATGTTTTGATTTCAGGAGACTGTAGTTTTTTGGCAGCCTAACAACGCCTTTCATTGAATGAGATATTCTCCAGTCTCTGCTTAAGGCTCCATCAAGAGGAAACAAACCTTAGAGATAGAATGTATAACTACTGTATTGTGTCAAGTTTCAAGAAGCTAGCAGAAACAGTGTTTGATTTAGAGTTCGAACTGCATCTGTCAATATAGGAGAAAACAGATTGAAACCTAAAAATTCAAACTGTTACTGCAAACGAATGCTTCAACCTAGGAGAACAAAACTTGGGCATCCAAGTTTGATTGGTGTACTGCTCATTACTTGAAAGTATCATGAAGGTCGGAAGAAGAAATATATGTTGGGATTACAGGAGACTGTAGTTTTTTGCCAACCTAACAACGCCTTTCATTGAATGAGTTATTCACCAGTCTTTGCTTAAGACTACATCAAGATTAAACAAACCTTAGAGATAGAACGTAGAACTACTGTATTGTGTCAAGTTTCAAGAAGCTAGCACAAACCGTGTTGATTTAGAGTTCGAACTGCATCTGTCAATATAGGAGAAAACAGAGTGAAACCTAAAAATTCAAACTGTTACTGCAAACGAATGCTTCAACCTAGAAGAACGAAACTAGGGCATCCAAGTTTGATTGGTGCACTGCTCATTACTTGAAAGTATCATGAAGGTTGGAAGAAAAAATATATGTTGTGATTTCAGGAGACTGTAGTTTTTTGGCAGCCTAACAACGCCTTTCATTGAATGAGTTATTCTCCAGTCTCTGCTTAAGGCTACATCAAGATTAAACAAACCTTAGAGATAGAACGTAGAACTACTCTATTGTGTCAAGTTTCAAGAAGCTAGATCAAACCATGTTGATTTAGAGTTCGTACTGCATCTGTCAATATAGGAGAAAACAGAGTGAAACCTAAAAATTCAAACTGTTCCTGGAAACGAATGCTTCAATATAGGAGAACTAAACTTGGGCATCCAAGTGGGATTGGTGTACTGATCATTACGTGAATGTATCATGAAGATTGGATGAAAAAATATATGTTGAGATTTCAGGAGACTCTAGTGTTTGGAAGTTTGGCAACCCCATTCCATATAAGTGTTATTCGCAGTCAGTGCATTAGGCTACATCAAGAGGAAACAAAACTTAGAGATAGAACGTAGAACTACTGTATTGTGTCAAGTTTCAAGAATCTAGCACAAACCGTGTTGATTTAGATTTCGAACTGCATCTGTCAATATAGGAGAAAACAGAGTGAAACCTAAAAAATCAAACTGTTACTGCAAACGAATGCTTCAACCTAGAAGAAGGAAACTAGGGCATCCAAATTTGATTGGTGTATGCTCATTACTTGAAAGTATCATGAAGTTCGGAAGAAAAAATATATGTTGAGATTTCAGGAGACTGTAGTTTTTTGGCAGCCTAACAACGCCTTTCATTGAATGAGTTATTCTCCAGTCTCTGCTTAAGGCTACATCAAGAGGAAACAATCCTTAGAGATAGAACGTAGAACTACTGTATTGTGTCAAGTTTCAAGAAGCTAGCACAAACCGTGTTGATTTAGAGTTCGTACTGCATCTGTCAATATAGGAGAAAACAGAGTGAAACCTAAAAATTCAAACTGTTCCTGGAAACGAATGCTTCAATCTAGGAGAACTAAACTTGGGCATACAAGTGGGATTGGTGTACTGATCATTACGTGAATGTATCATGAAGATTGGATGAAAAAATATATGTTGAGCTTTCAGGATACTCTAGTGTTTGGAAGTTTGGCAACCCCTTTCCGTATAAGTGTTATTCGCAGTCCCTGCATTAGGCTACATCAAGAGGAAACAAAACTTAGAGATAGAACGTAGAACTACTGTATTGTGTCATGTTTCAAGAAGTTGGCACAAATCGTTTGATTTAGAGTTCGAAATGCATCTGTCAATATAGGAGAAAACGGAGTGAAACCTGAAAATTCAAACTGTTCCTGGAAATAAATGCTTCAATCTAGGAGAACTAAACTTGGGCATCCAAGTGGGATTGGTGTACTGATCATTACGTGAATGTATCATGAAGATTGTTTGAAAAAATATATGTTGAGATTTCAGGAGACTGTAGTTTTTTGCCAACCTACCAACGCCTTTCATTGAATGAGTTATTCTCCAGTCTTTGCTTAAGACTTCATCAATAGGAAACAAACCTTAGAGATAGAATGTAGAACTAATGAATTGTGTCAAGTTTCAAGAAGCTATCACAAACCGTGTTGATTTAGAGTTTGAACTTCATCTGTCAATATAGGAGAAAACAGAGTGAAACCTAAAACTTCAAACTGTTACTGCAAACGAATGCTTCAAACTAGAAGAACGAAACTAGGGCATCCAAGTTTGATTGGTGTACTGCTCATTACTTGAAAGTATCATGAAGGTCGGAAGAAAAAATATATGTTGAGATTACAGGAGACTGTAGTTTTTTGGCAACCTAACAACGCATTTCATTGAATGAGTTATTCGCCAGTCTTTGCTTAAGGCTACATCAAGACGAAACAAACCTTAGAGAAAGAACGTAGAACTACTGTATTGTGTCAAGTATCAAGAAGCTAGCACAAACCGTGTTGATTTAGAGTTCGAACTGCATCTGTCAATATAGGAGAAAACAGAGTGAAACCTAAAAATTCAAACTGTTCCTGGAAACGAATGCTTCAATCTAGGAGAACTAAACTTGGGCATACAAGTGGGATTGGTGTACTGATCATTACATGAATGTATCATGAAGATTGGATGAAAAAATATATGTTGAGCTTTCAGGATACTCTAGTGTTTGTAAGTTTGGCAACCCCTTTCCATATAAGTGTTATACGCAGTCCCTGCATTAGGCTACTTCAAGAGGAAACAAAACTTAGAGATAGAAGGTAGAACTACTGTATTGTGTCATGTTTCAAGAAACTAGCACAAACCGTGTTGATTTAGAGTTCGAACTGCATCTGTCAATATAGGAGAAAATAGAGTGAAACCTAAAAATTCAAACTGTTCCTGGAAATGAATGCTTCAATCTAGGAGAACTAAACTTGGGCATCCAAGTGGGATTGGTGTACTGATCATTACGTGAATGTATCATGAAGATTGGGTGAAAAAATATATGTTGAGATTTCAGGAGACTCTAGAGTTTGGAAGTTTGGCAACCTCTTTCCATATAAGTGTTTTTCGCAGTCCCTGCATTAGGCTACATCAAGAGGAAACAAAACTTAGAGATAGAACGTAGAACTACTGTATTGTGTCAAGTTTCAAGAAGCTAGCACAAACTGTGTTTGATTTAGAGATCGAACTGCATCTGTCAATATAGGAGAAAACAGAGTGAAACCTAAAAATTCAAACTGTTATGGCAAACGAATGCTTCAACCTAGGAGAACGAAACTTGGGCATCCAAGTTTGATTGGTGTACTGCTCATTACTTGAAAGTATCATGAAGGTCGGAAGAAAAAATATATGTTGTGATTTCAGGAGACTGTAGTTTTTTGGCAGCCTAACAACGCCTTTCATTGAATGAGATATTCTCCAGTCTCTGCTTAAGGCTACATCAAGAGGAAACAAACCTTAGAGATAGAACGTAGAACTACTGTATTGTGTCAAGTTTCAAGAAGCTAGCACAAACCGTGTTGATTTAGAGTTCGAACTGCATCTGTCAATATAGGAGAAAACAGAGTGAAACCTAAAAATTCAAACTGTTCCTGGAAACGAATGCTATAATCTAGGAGAACTAAACTTGGGCATCCAAGTGGGATTGGTGTACTGATCATTAAGTGAATGTATCATGAAGATTGGATGAAAAAATATATGTTGAGATTTCAGGAGACTCTAGTGTTTGGAAATTTGGCAACCCCTTTTCATATAAGTGTTATTCGCATACCTGCATTAGGCTACATCAAGAGAAAACAAAACTTAGAGATAGAACGTAGAACTACTGTATTGTGTCAAGTTTCAAGAAGCTAGCACAAACTGTGTTTGATTTAGAGTTCGAACTGCATCTGTCAATATAGGAGAAAACAGAGTGAAACCTAAAAATTTAAACTGTTACTGCAAAGGAATGCGTCAACCTAGGAGAACGAAACTTGGGCATCCAAGTTTGATTGGTGTAGTGCTCATTACTTGAAAGTATCATGAAGGTCGGAAGAAAAAAATATATGTTGTGATTTCAGGAGACTGTAGTTTTTTGGCAGACTAACAATGCCTTTCATTGAATGAGTTATTCTCCAGCCTCTGCTTAAGGCTACATCAAGATGAAACAAACCTTAGAGATAGAACGTAGAACTACTGTATTGTGTCAAGTTTCAAGAAGCTAGCAGAAACCGTGTTGGATTTCGAGTTCGAACTGCATCTGTCAATATAGGAGAAAACAGAGTGAAACCTAAAAATTTAAACTGTTACTGCAAAGGAATTCGTCAACCTAGGAGAACGAAACTTGGGCATCCAAGTTTGATTGGTGTAGTGCTCATTACTTGAAAGTATCATGAAGGTCGGAAGAAAAAAATATATGTTGTGATTTCAGGAGACTGTAGTTTTTTGGCAGACTAACAATGCCTTTCATTGAATGAGTTATTCTCCAGTCTCTGCTTAAGGCTACATCAAGATGAAACAAACCTTAGAGATAGAACGTAGAACTACTGTATTGTGTCAAGTTTCAAGAAGCTAGCAGAAACCGTGTTTGATTTAGAGTTCGAACTGCATCTGTCAATATAGGAGAAAACAGAGTGAAACCTAAAAATTCAAACTGTTACTGCAAACGAATGCTTCAACCTAGGAGAACAAAACTTGGGCATCCAAGTTTGATTGGTGTACTGCTCATTACTTGAAAGTATCATGAAGGTCGGAAGAAAAAATATATGTTGTGATTTCAGAAGACTGTAGTTTTTTGGCAGCCTAACAACGCCTTTCATTAAATGAGTTATTCTCCAGTCTCTGCTTAAGGCTACATCAAGAGGAAACAATCCTTAGAGATGGAACGTAGAACTACTGTACTGTGTCAAGTTTCAAGAAGCTAGCACAAACCGTGTTGATTTAGAGTTTGAACTGCATCTGTCAATATAGGAGAAAACAGAGTGAAACCTAAAAATTCAAACTGTTCCTGGAAATGAATGCTTCAATCTAGGAGAACTAAACTTGGGCATCCAAGTGGGATTGGTGTACTGATCATTAAGTGAATGTATCATGAAGATTGGATGAAAAAATACATGTTGATATTTCAGGAGACTCTAGTGTTTGGAAATTTGGCAACCCCTTTCCATATAAGTGTTATTCGCAGTCCCTGCATTAGGCTACATCAAGAGGAAACAAAACTTAGAGATAGAACGTAGAACTACTGTATTGTGTCAAGTTTCAAGAAGCTAGCACAAACTGTGTTTGATTTAGAGTTCGAACTGCATCTGTCAATATAGGAGAAAATAGAGTGAAACCTAAAAATTTAAACTGTTACTGCAAACGAATGCGTCAACCTAGGAGAACGAAACTTGGGCATCCAAGTTTGATTGGTGTACTGCTCATTACTTGAAAGTATCATGAAGGTCGGAAGAAAAAATATATGTTGAGATTACAGGAGACTGTAGTTTTTTGCCAACCTAACAACGCCTTTCATTGAATGAGTTATTCACCAGTCTTTGCTTAAGACTACATCAAGAGGAAACAAACCTTAGAGATAGAACGTAGAACTAATGAATTGTGTCAAGTTTCAAGAAGCTAGCACAAACCGAGTTGATTTAGAGTTCGAACTTCATCTGTCAATATAGGAGAAAACAGAGTGAAACCTAAAACTTCAAACTGTTACTGCAAACGAATGCTTCAACCTAGAAGAACGAAACTAGGGCATCCAAGTTGGATTGGTGTACTGCTCATTACTTTAAAGTATCATGAAGGTCGGAAGAAAAAATATATGTTGTGATTACAGGAGACTGTAGTTTTTGGCAACCTAACAACGCATTTCATTGAATGAGTTATTCGCCAGTCTTTGCTTAAGGCTACATCAAGACGAAACAAACCTTAGAGAAAGAACGTAGAACTACTGTATTGTGTCAAGTTTCAAGAAGCTAGCACAAACCGTGTTGATTTAGAGTTCGAACTGCATCTGTCAATATATTAGAAAACAGAGTGAAACCTAAAAATTCAAACTGTTCCTGGAAACGAATGCTTCAATCTAGGAGAACTAAACTTGGGCATCCAAGTGGGATTGGTGTACTGATCATTACATGAATGTATCATGAAGATTGGATGAAAAAATATATGTTGAGCTTTCAGGATACTCTAGTGTTTGTAAGTTTGGCAACCCCTTTCCATATAAGTGTTATACGCAGTCCCTGCATTAGGCTACTTCAAGAGGAAACAAAACTTAGAGATAGAAGGTAGAACTACTGTATTGTGTCATGTTTCAAGAAACTAGCACAAACCGTGTTGATTTAGAGTTCGAACTGCATCTGTCAATATAGGAGAAAATAGAGTGAAACCTAAAAATTCAAACTGTTCCTGGAAATGAATGCTTCAATCTAGGAGAACTAAACTTGGGCATCCAAGTGGGATTGGTGTACTGATCATTACGCGAATGTATCATGAAGATTGGGTGAAAAAATATATGTTGAGATTTCAGGAGACTCTAGAGATTGGAAGTTTGGCAACCTCTTTCCATATAAGTGTTATTCGCAGTCCCTGCATTAGGCTACATCAAGAGGAAACAAAACTTAGAGATAGAACGTAGAACTACTGTATTGTGTCAAGTTTCAAGAAGCTAGCACAAACTGTGTTTGATTTAGAGATCGAACTGCATCTGTCAATATAGGAGAAAACAGAGTGAAACCTAAAAATTCAAACTGTTATGGCAAACGAATGCTTCAACCTAGGAGAACGAAACTTGGTCATCCAAGTTTGATTGGTGTACTGCTCATTACTTGAAAGTATCATGAAGGTCGGAAGAAAAAAATATATGTTGTGATTTCAGGAGACTGTAGTTTTTTGGCAGACTAACAATGCCTTTCATTGAATGAGTTATTCTCCAGTCTCTGCTTAAGGCTACGTCAAGAAGAAACAAACCTTAGAGATAGAATGTAGAACTACTGTATTGTGTCAAGTTTCAAGAAGCTAGCAGAAACCGTGTTTGATTTAGAGTTCGAACTGCATCTGTCAATATAGGAGAAAAAGGAGTGAAACCTAAAAATTCAAACTGTTCCTGGAAACGAATGCTTCAATCTAGGAGAACTAAACTTGGGCAACCAAGTGGGATTGGTGTACTGATCATTACTTAAATGTATCATGAAGATTGGATGAAAAAATATATGTTGAGATTTCAGGAGACTCTAGTGTTTGGAAGTTTCGCAACCCCTTTCCATATAAGTGTTATTCGCAGTCCCTTCATTAGGCTACATCAAGAGGAAACAAAACTTAGAGATAGAACGTAGAACTACTGTATTGTGTCAAGTTTCAAGAAGCTAGCACAAACTGTGTTTGATTTAGAGTTCGAACTGCATCTGTCAATATCGGGGAAAACAGAGTAAAACCTAAAAATTCAAACTGTTACTGCAAACGAATGCTTCAACCTAGGAGAACGAAACTTGGGCATCCAAGTTTGATTGGTGTACTGCTCATTACTAAAAGTATCATGAAGTTCGGAAGAAAAAATATATGTTGTGATTTCAGGAGACTCTAGTTTTTGGCAGCCTAACAACGCATTTCATTGAATGAGTTATTCTCCAGTCTTTGCTTAAGGCTACATCAAGAGGAAACAAACCTTAGAGATAGAACGTAGAACTACTGTATTGTGTCAAGTTTCAAGAAACTAGCAGAAACCGTGTTTGATTTAGAGTTCGAACTGCATCTGTCAATATCGGAGAAAACAGAGTGAAACCTAAAAATTCAAACTGTTACTGCAAACGAATGCTTCAAACTAGGAGAACAAAACTTGTGCATCCAAGTTTGATTGGTGAACTGCTCATTACTTGAAAGTATCATGAAGTTCGGAAGAAAAAATATATGTTGTGATTTCAGGAGACTGTAGTTTTTATGCAGCCTAACAATGCCTTTCATTGAATGAGTTATTCTCCAGTCTCTGCTTAAGGCTACATCAAGAGGAAACAAACCATAGAGATAGAACGTAGAACTACTGTATTGTGTCAAGTTTCAATAAGCTAGCACAAACCGTGTTGATTTAGAGTTCGAACAGCATCTGTCACTATATTAGAAAACAGAGTGAAACCTAAAAATTCAAACTGTTCCTGGAAACGAATGCTTCAATCTAGGAGAACTAAACTTGGGCATCCAAGTGGGATTGGTGTACTGATCATTACGTGAATGTATCATGAAGATTGGATGAAAAAATATATGTTGAGATTTCAGGAGACTCTAGTGTTTGGAAGTTTGGCAACCCCTTTCCATATAAGTGTTATTCGCAGTCCCTGCATTAGCCTACATCAAGAGGAAACAAAACTTAGAGATAGAACGTAGAACTACTGTATTGTGTCAAGTTTCAAGAAACTAGCAGAAACCGTGTTTGATTTAGAGTTCGAACTGCATCTGTCAATATAGGAGAAAACAGAGTGAAACCTAAAAATTCAAACTGTTACTGCAAACGAATGATTCAAACTAGGAGAACAAAACTTGTGCATCCAAGTTTGATTGGTGAACTGCTCATTACTTGAAAGTATCATGAAGTTCGGAAGAAAAAATATATGTTGTGATTTCAGGAGACTGTAGTTTTTTTGCAGCCTAACAATGCCTTTCATTGAATGAGTTATTCTCCAGTCTCTGCTTAAGGCTACATCAAGACGAAACAAACCTTAGAGATAGAACGTAGAACTACTGTATTGTGTGAAGTTTCAAGAAGCTAGCACAAACCGTGTTGATTTAGAGTTTGAACTGCATCTGTCACTATATTAGAAAACAGAGTGAAACCTAAAAATTCAATCTGTTCCTGGAAACGAATGCTTCAATCTAGGAGAACTAAACTTGGGCATCCAAGTGGGATTGGTGTACTGATCATTACGTGAATGTATCATGAAGATTGGATGAAAAAATATATGTTGAGATTTCAGGAGACTCTAGTGTTTGGAAGTTTGGCAACCCCTTTCCATATAAGTGTTATTCGCAGCCCCTGCATTAGGCTACATCAAGAGGAAACAAACCTTAGAGATAGAACGTAGAACTACTGTATTGTGTCAAGTTTCAAGAAGCTAGCAGAAACCGTGTTTGATTTAGAGTTCGAACTGCATCTGTCAATATAGGAGAAAACAGAGTGAAACCTAAAAATTCAAACTGTTACTGCAAACGAATGCTTCAACCTAGGAGAACAAAACTTGGGCATCCAAGTTTGATTGGTGTACTGCTCATTACTTGAAAGTATAATGAAGGTCGGAGGCAAAGTACATGTTGAGATTACAGGAGATGTAGTTTTTTGCCAACCTAACAACGCATTTCATTGAATGAGTTATTCACCAGTCTTTCCTTAAGACTATATCAAGAGGAAACAAACCTTAGAGATAGAACGTAGAACTACTGTATTGTGTCAAGTTACAATAAGCTAGCACAAACCGTGTTGATTTAGAGTTTGAACTGAATCTGTCAATATAGGAGAAAACAGAGTGAAACCTAAAAATTCAAACTGTTACTGCAAACGAGTGCTACAACCTAGAAGAACGACAGTAGGGCATCCAAGTTTGATTGGTGTACTGCTCATTACTTGAAAGTATCATGGAGGTCGGAAGAAAAAATATATGTTTTGATTTTAGGAGACTCTAGTTTTTTGGCAGCCTAACAATGCCTTTCATTGAATGAGTTATTCTCCAGTCTCTGCTTAAGGCTACTTCAAGAGGAAACAAACCTTAGAGATAGAACGTAGAACTACTGTATTGTGTCAAGTTTCAAGAAGCTAACACAAACCGAGTTGATTGAGAGTTCGAACAGCATCTGTCACTATATTAGAAAACAGAGTGAAACCTAAAAATTCAAACTGTTCCTGGAAACGAATGCTTCAATCTAGAAGAACTAAACTTGGGCATCCAAGTGGGATTGGTGTACTGATCATTACGTGAATGTATCATGAAGATTGGATGAAAAAATATATGTTGAGATTTCAGGAGACTCTAGTGTTTGGAAGTTTGGCAACCCCTTTCCATATAAGTGTTATTCGCAGTCCCTGCATTAGGCTATATCAAGAGGAAACAAAACTTAAAAATAGAACGTAGAACTACTGTATTGTGTCAAGTTTCAAGAAGCTAGCACAAACTGTGTTTGATTTAGAGTTCGAACTGCATCTGTCAATATAAGAGAAAAAAGAGTGAAACCTAAAAATTCAAACTGTTACTGCAAACGAATGTTTCAACCTAGGAGAACGAAACTTGGGCATCCAAGTTTGATTGGTGTACTGCTCATTACTTGAAAGTATCATGAAGGTCGGAAGAAAAAATATATGTTGTGATTTCAGGAGACTGTAGTTTTTTGGCAGCCTAACAACGCCTTTCATTGAATGAGTTATTCTCCAGTCTTTGCTTAAGGCTACATCAAGAGGAAACAAACCTTAGAGATAGAACGTAGAACTACTGTATTGTGTCAAGTTTCAAGAAGCTAGCACAAACTGTGTTTGATTTAGAGTTCTAACTGCGTCTGTCAATATAGGAGAAAACAGAGTGAAACCTAAAAATTCAAACTGTTACTGCAAACGAATGCTTCAACCTAGGAGAACGAAACTTGGGCATCCAAGTTTGATTGGTGTACTGCTCATTACTTGAAAGTATCATGAAGGTTGGAAGAAAAAATATATGTTGTGATTTCAGGAGACTGTAGTTTTTTGGCAGCCTAACAACGCCTTTCATGTAATGAGTTATTCTCCAGTCTCTGCTTAAGGCTACATCTAGAGGAAACAAAACTTAGAGATAGAACGTAGAACTACTGTATTGTGCCAAGTTTCAAGAAGCTAGCACAAACCGTGTTGATTTAGAGTTCGAACTGTGTCTGTCAATATAGGAGAAAACAGAGTGAAACCTAAAAATTCAAACTGTTACTGCAAACGAATGGTCAACCTAGAAGAACGAAACTAGGGCATCCAAGATTGATTGGTGTACTGCTCATTACTTGAAAGTATCATGAAGGTGGGAAGAAATAATATATGTTGTGATTTGAGGAGACTGTAGTTTTTTGGCAGCCTAACAATGCCTTTCATTGAATGAGTTATTCTCCAGTCTCTGCTTAAGGCTACATCAAGAGGAATCAAACCTTAGAGATACAACGTAGAACTACTGTATTGTGTCAAGTTTCAAGAAGCTAGCACAAACCTTCTTGATTTAGAGTTCGAACTGCATGTGTCAATATATGAGAAAACAGAGTGAAACCTAAAAATTCAAACTGTTACTGCAAACGAATGCTTCAACCTTGGAGAACAAAACTTGGGCATCCAAGTTTGATTGGTGTACTGCTCATTACTTGAAAGTATTATGAAGATCGGAAGAAAAAATATATGTTGAGATTACAGGAGAGTGCAGTTTTTTGCCAACCTAACAACGCCTTTCATTGAATGAGTTATTCACCAGTCTTTGCGTAAGACTACATCAAGAGGAAACAAACCTTAGAGATAGAACGTAGAACT
>NW_027513330.1:0-61444 GCF_048772815.1 Callospermophilus lateralis | reverse complement strand
ATCATCAAGTTTGGTGAAAAAATATTTGCTGAGATTTCAGCAAACTAGTAGTTTTTTGGAAGCTTGGCAACCCCTTTAAAACGAAAGTGTTTTTCGCCAGTCTCTGCATGGGGTACTTCAAGAGGAAACAAACCATAGAGATAGAACTTAGAACTACTTCATTTGGTCAAGTTTCAAGGAGCTAGCACAAACCGTGTTTGATTTAGAGTTTCAAACACATCTATCTATATAGCAGAAAACAGAGTGAAACCTAACAATTCAAACTGTTACTGGAAACGAACGCTTGAACCTAGAAGAGTGAAAATTGGGCAGCCAAGTGGGCTTAGTGAACTGATCATTACCACCAAGTATCATCAAGATTTGGTGAAAAAATGTTTGCTGAGATTTCAGCAAACGAGTAGTTTTTTGGAAGCTTGGCAACCCCTTTCAAATGAAAGTGTTCTTCGCCAGTCTCTGCATGGGGTACTTCAAGAGGAAACAAACCATAGAGACAGAACTTAGAACTACTTCATTTTGTCAAGTTTCAAGGAGCTAGCAAAAACCGTGTTTGATTTAGAGTTTCAAAGACATCTATCTATATAGCAGAAAACAGAGTGAAACCTAAAATTTCAAAGTGTTACTGGAAACGAACGCTTGAACCTAGAAGAGTAAAAATTGGGCAGCCAAGTGGGCTTAGTGTACTGATCTTTACCACCAAGTATCATCAAGTTTTGGTGAAAAAATGTTTGCTGAGATTTCAGCAAACTAGTAGTTTTTTGGAAGCTTGGCAACCCCTTTCAAACGAAAGTGTTTTTCGCCAATCTCTGCATGGGGTACTTCAAGAGGAAACAAACCATAGAGATAGAACTTAGAACTACTTCATTTGGTCAAGTTTCAAGGAGCTAGCACAAACCGTGTTTGATTTAGAGTTTCAAACACATCTATCTATATAGCAGAAAACAGAGTGAAACCTAACAATTCAAACTGTTACTGGAAACGAACGCTTGAACCTAGAAGAGTGAAAATTGGGCAGCCAAGTGGGCTTAGTGAACTGATCATTACCACCAAGTATCATCAAGATTTGGTGAAAAAATGTTTGCTGAGATTTCAGCAAACGAGTAGTTTTTTGGAAGCTTGGCAACCCCTTTAAAACGAAAGTGTTCTTCGCCAGTCTCTGCATGGGGTACTTCAAGAGGAAACAAACCATAGAGATAGAACTTAGAACTGCTTCATTTTGTCAAGTTTCACGTAGCTAGCACAAACCGTGTTTGATTTAGAGTTTCAAACACATCTATGTATATAGCAGAAAACAGAGTGAAACCTAAAAATTCAAACTGTTACTGGAAACGAACGCTTGAACCTAGAAGAGTGAAAGTTGGGCAGCCAAGTGGGATTAGTGAACTGATCATTACCACCAAGTATCATCAAGATTTGGTGAAAAAATGTTTGCTGAGTTTTCAGCAAACTAGTAGTTTTTTGGAAGCTTGGCAACCCTTTCAAACGAAAGTGTTTTCGCCAGTCTCTACATGGGGTACTTCAAGAGGAAACAAACCATAGAGATAGAACTTAGAACTACTTCATTTGGTCAGTTTCAAGGAGCTAGCACAAACCGTGTTTGATTTAGAATTCCAAACACAGCTATCTATGTAGGAGAAAACAGAGTGAAACCTAAAAATTCAAACAGTCACTGGAAATGAAAGCTTCAACCTAGAAGAATAAAATTTGGGCAGCCAAGTGGGATTAGTGAAGTGATCATTACCACCAAGGATCATCAAGATTTGGTGAAAAAATGTTTGCTGAGATTTCAGCAAACTAGTAGTTTTTTGGAAGCTTGGCAACCCCTTTCAAACGGAAGTGATTTTCGCCAGTCTCTGCATGGGGTACTTCAAGAGGAAACAAACCATAGAGATAGAACTTAGAACTACTTCATTTGCTCAAGTTTCAAGGAGCTAGCACAAACCGTGTTTGATTTAGAGTTTCAAACACATCTATCTATATAGCAGAAAACAGAGTGAAACCTAAAAATTCAAACAGTCACTGGAAACGAAAGCTTCAACCTAGAAGAATAAAATTTTGGGCAGCCAAGTGGGATTAGTGAACTGATCATTACCACCAAGTATCATCAAGATTTGGTGAAAAAATGTTTGCTGAGATTTCAGCAAACTAGTAGTTTTTTGGAAGCTTGGCAACTCCTTTCAAACGAAAGTGTTTTTCGCCAGTCTCTGCATGGGGTACTTCAAGAGGAAAAAAACCATAGAGATAGAACTAACAACTACTTCATTTTGTCAAATTTCAAGGAGCTAGCAAAAACCGTGTTTGATTTAGAGTTTCAAAGACATCTATCTATATAGCAGAAAACAGAGTGAAACCTAAAATTTCAAAGTGTTACTGGAAACGAAAGCTTGAAACTAGAAGAGTAAAAATTGGGCAGCCAAGTGGGCTTAGTGAAATGATCATTACCACCAAGTATCATCAAGTTCTGGTGAAAAAATGTTTGCTGAGATTTCAGCAAACTAGTAGTTTTTTGGAAGCTTGGCAACCCCTTTAAAACGAAAGTGTTTTTCGCCAGTCTCTGCATGGGGTACTTCAAGAGGAAACAATCCATAGAGATAGAACTTAGAACTACTTCATTTGCTCAAGTTTCAAGGAGCTAGCACAAACCGTGTTTGATTTAGAGTTTCAAACACATCTATCTATATAACAGAAAACAGAGTGAAACCTAAAAATTCAAACAGTCACTGGAAACGAAAGCTTCAAACTAGAAGAATAAAATTTGGGCAGCCAAGTGGGATTAGTGAACTGATCATTACCACAAAGTATCATCAAGATTTGGTGAAAAAATGTTTGCTGAGATTTCAGCAAACTAGTAGTTTTTTGGAAGCTTGGCAACCCCTTTCAAACGAAAGTGTTTTTCGCCAGTCTCTGCCTGGGGTACTTCAGGAGGAAAAAACCATAGAGATAGAACTAACAACTACTTCATTTTGTCAAGTTTCAAGGAGCTAGCAAAAACCGTGTTTGATTTAGAGTTTCAAAGACATCTATCTATATAGCAGAAAACAGAGTGAAACCTAAAATTTCAAAGTGTTACTGGAAACGAACGCTTGAACCTAGAAGAGTAAAAATTGGGCAGCCAAGTGGGCTTAGTGAACTGATCATTACCACCAAGTATCATCAAGTTTTGGTGAAAAAATGTTTGCTGAGATTTCAGCAAACTAGTAGTTTTTTGGAAGCTTCGCAACCCCTTTCAAACGAAAGTGTTTTTCGCCAGTCTCTGCATGGGGTATTTCAAGAGGAAACAATCCATAGAGATAGATCTTAGAACTACTTCATTTGGTCAAGTTTCAAGGAGCTAGCACAAACCGTGTTTGATTTAGAATTCCAAACACAGCTATCTATATAGGAGAAAACAGAGTGAAACCTAAAAATTCAAACAGTCACTGGAAACGAAAGCTTCAACCTAGAAGAATAAAATTTGGGCAGCCAAGTGGGATTAGTGAAGTGATCATTACCACCAAGTATCATCAAGATTTGGTGAAAAAATGTTTGCTGAGATTTCAGCAAACTAGTAGTTTTTTGGAAGCTTGGCAACCCCTTTCAAAGGGAAGTGTTTTTCGCCAGTCTCTGCATGGGGTACTTCAAGAGGAAACAAACCATAGAGATAGAACTTAGAACTACTTCATTTGGTCAAGTTTCAAGGAGCTAGCACAAACCGTGTTTGATTTAGAGTTTCAAACACATCTATCTATATAGCAGAAAACAGAGTGAAACCTACAATTTCAAAGTGTTACTGGAAACGAACGCTTGAACCTAGAAGAGTAAAAATTGGGCTGCCAAGTGGGCTTAGTGAACTGATCATTACCACCAAGTATCATCAAGTTTTGGTGAAAAAATGTTTGCTGAGATTTCAGCAAACTAGTAGTTTTTTGGAAGCTTGGCAACCCCTTTCAAACGGAAGTGTTTTTCGCCAGTCTCTGCATGGGTACTTCAAGAGGAAACAAACCATAGAGATAGAACTTAGAACTACTTCATTTTGTCAAGTTTCAAGGAGCTAGCACAAACCGTGTTCGATTTAGAGTTTCAAACACATCTATCTATATAGCAGAAAACAGAGTGAAACCTAACAATTCAAAGTGTTACTGGAAACGAACGCTTGAACCTAGAAGAGTGAAAATTGGGCAGCCAAGTGGGCTTAGTGAACTGATCATTACCACCAAGTATCATCAAGATTTGGTGAAAAAATGTTTGCTGAGATTTCAGCAAACGAGTAGTTTTTTGGAAGCTTTGCCACCCCTTTCAAACGAAAGTGTTCTTCGCCAGTCTCTGCATGGGGTACTTCAAGAGGAAACAAACCATAGAGATAGAACTTAGAACTACTTCATTTTGTCAAGTTTCACGGAGCTAGGACAAACCGTGTTTGATTTAGAGTTTCAAACACATCTATCTATATAGCAGAAAACAGAGTGAAACCTAAAAATTCAAACTGTTACTGGAAACGAACGCTTGAACATAGAAGAGTGAAAGTTGGGCAGCCAAGTGGGATTAGTGAACTGATCATTACCACCAAGTATCATCAAGATTTGGTGAAAAAATGTTTGCTGAGATTTCAGCAAACTAGTAGTTTTTTGGAAGCTTGGCAACCCCTTTCAAACGAAAGTGTTTTTCGCCAGTCTCTACATGGGGTACTTCAAGAGGAAAAAAACCATAGAGAGAGAACTAACAACTACTTCATTTTGTCAAGTTTCAAGGAGCTAGCAAAAACCGTGTTTGATTTAGAGTTTCAAAGACATCTATCTATATAGCAGAAAACAGAGTGAAACCTAAAATTTCAAAGTGTTACTGGAAACGAACGCTTGAACCTAGAAGAGTAAAAATTGGGCAGCCAAGTGGGCTTAGTGAACTGATCATTACCACCAAGTATCATCAAGTTTTGGTGAAAAAATGTTTGCTGAGATTTCAGCAAACTAGTAGTTTTTTGGAAGCTTGGCAACCCCTTTCAAACGGAAGTGTTTTTCGCCAGTCTCTGCATGGGGTACTTCAAGAGGAAACAAATCATAGAGACAGAACTTAGAACTACTTCATTTGGTCAAGTTTCAAGGAGCTAGCACAAACCGTGTTTGATTTAGAATTCCAAACACAGCTATCTATGTAGGAGAAAACAGAGTGAAACCTAAAAATTCAAACAGTCACTGGAAACGAAAGCTTCAACCTAGAAGAATAAAATTTGGGCAGCCAAGTGGGATTAGTGAAGTGATCATTACCACCAAGTATCATCAAGATTTGGTGAAAAAATGTTGCTAAGATTTCAGCAAACTAGTAGTTTTTTGGAAGCTTGGCAACCCCTTTCAAAGGGAAGTGTTTTTCGCCAGTCTCTGCATGGGGTACTTCAAGAGGAAACAAACCATAGAGATAGAACTTAGAACTACTTCATTTGGTCAAGTTTCAAGGAGCTAGCACAAACCTTGTTTGATTTAGAGTTTCAAACACATCTATCTATATAGCAGAAAACAGAGTGAAACCTAAAATTTCAAAGTGTTACTGGAAATGAACGCTTGAACCTAGAAGAGTAAAAATTGGGCTGCCAAGTGGGCTTAGTGAACTGATCATTACCACCAAGTATCATCAAGTTTTGGTGAAAAAATGTTTGCTGAGATTTCAGCAAACTAGTAGTTTTTTGGAAGCTTGGCAACCCCTTTCAAACGGAAGTGTTTTTCGCCAGTCTCTGCATGGGTACTTCAAGAGGAAACAAACCATAGAGATAGAACTTAGAACTACTTCATTTTGTCAAGTTTCAAGGAGCTAGCACAAACCGTGTTTGATTTAGAGTTTCAAACACATCTATCTATATAGCAGAAAACAGAGTGAAACCTAAAATTTCAAAGTGTTACTGGAAACGAACGCTTGAACCTAGAAGAGTAAAAATTGGGCTGCCAAGTGGGCTTAGTGAACTGATCATCAAGTTTCAAGGAGCTAGCAAAAACCGTGTTTGATTTAGAGTTTCAAACACATCTATCTATATAGCAGAAAACAGAGTGAAACCTAACAATTCAAAGTGTTACTGGAAACGAACGCTTGAACCTAGAAGAGTGAAAATTGGGCAGCCAAGTGGGCTTAGTGAACTGATCATTACCACCAAGTATCATCAAGATTTGGTGAAAAAAGGTTTGCTGAGATTTCAGCAAACGCGTAGTTTTTTGGAAGCTTGGCAACCCCTTTCAAACGAAAGTGTTCTTCGCCAGTCTCTGCATGGGGTACTTCAAGAGGAAACAAACCATAGAGATAGAACTTAGAACTACTTCATTTTGTCAAGTTTCACGGAGCTAGCACAAACCGTGTTTGATTTAGAGTTTCAAACACATCTATCTATATCGCAGAAAACAGAGTGAAACCTAACAATTCAAACTGTTACTGGAAACGAACGCTTGAACCTAGAAGAGTGAAAATTGGGCAGCCAAGTGGGCTTAGTGAACTGATCATTACCACCAAGTATCATCAAGATTTGGTGAAAAAATGTTTGCTGAGATTTCAGCAAACGAGTAGTTTTTTGGAAGCTTGGCAGCCCTTTCAAACGAAAGTGTTCTTCGCCAGTCTCTGCATGGGGTACTTCAAGAGGAAACAAACCATAGAGATAGAACTTAGAACTACTTCATTTTGTCAAGTTTCAAGGAGCTAGCAAAAACCGTGTTTGATTTAGAGTTTCAAAGACATCTATCTATATAGCAGAAAACAGAGTGAAACCTAAAATTTCAAAGTGTTACTGGAAACGAACGCTTGAACCTAGAAGAGTAAAAATTGGGCAGCCAAGTGGGCTTAGTGAACTGATCTTTACCACCAAGTATCATCAAGTTTTGGTGAAAAAATGTTTGCTGAGATTTCAGCAAACTAGTAGTTTTTGGAAGCTTGGCAACCCCTTTCAAACGAAAGTGTTTTTCGCCATTCTCTGCATGGGGTACTTCAACAGGAAACAAACCATAGAGATAGAACTTAGACCTACTTCATTTGGTCAAGTTTCAAGGAGCTAGCACAAACCGTGTTTGATTTAGAGTTTCAAACACATCTATCTATATAGCAGAAAACAGAGTGAAACCTAACAATTCAAACTGTTACTGGAAACGAACGCTTGAACCTAGAAGAGTGAAAATTGGGCAGCCAAGTGGGCTTAGTGAACTGATCATTACCACCAAGTATCATCAAGATTTGGTGAAAAAATGTTTGCTGAGATTTCAGCAAACGAGTAGTTTTTTGGAAGCTTGGCAACCCCTTTCAAACGAAAGTGTTCTTCGCCAGTCTCTGCATGGGGTACTTCAAGAGGAAACAAACCAAAAATATGGAAATTAGAACTACTTCATTTTGTCAAGTTTCACAGAGCTAGCACAAACCGTGTTTGATTTAGAGTTTCAAACACATCTATCTATATAGCAGAAAACAGAGTGAAACCTAAAAATTCAAACTGTTACTGGAAACGAACGCTTGAACCTAGAAGAGTGAAAGTTGGGCAGCCAAGTGGGATTAGTGAACTGATCATTACCACCAAGTATCATCAAGATTTGGTGAAAAAATGTTTGCTGAGATTTCAGCAAACTAGTACTTTTTTGCTAGCTTGGCAACCCCTTTCAAACGAAAGTGTTTTTCGCCAGTCTCTACATGGGGTACTTCAAGAGGAAACAAACCATAGAGATAGAACTTAGAACTACTTCATTTGGTCAGTTTTCAAGGAGCTAGCACAAACCGTGTTTGATTTAGAATTCCAAACACAGCTATCTATGTAGGAGAAAACAGAGTGAAACCTAAAAATTCAAAACAGTCACTGGAAACGAAAGCTTCAACCTAGAAGAATAAAATTTGGGCAGCCAAGTGGGATTAGTGAAGTGATCATTACCACCATGTATCATCAAGATTTGGTGAAAAAATGTTTGCTGAGATTTCAGCAAACTAGTAGTTTTTTGGAAGCTTGGCAACCCCTTTCAAACGGAAGTGTTTTTCGCCAGTCTCTGCATGGGGTACTTCAAGAGGAAAAAAACCATAGAGACAGAACTTACAACTACTTCATTTTGTCAAGTTTCAAGGAGCTAACAAAAACCGTGTTTGATTTAGAGTTTCAAACACATCTATCTATATAGCAGAAAACAGAGTGAAACCTAAAATTTCAAAGTGTTACTGGAAACGAACGCTTGAACCTAGAAGAGTAAAAATTGGGCAGAAAAGTGGGCTTAGTGAACTGATCATTACCACCAAGTATCATCACGTTTTGGTGAAAAAATATTTGCTGAGATTTCAGCAAACTAGTAGTTTTTTGGAAGCTTGGCAACCCCTTTAAAACGAAAGTGTTTTTCGCCAGTCTCTGCATGGGGTAGTTCAAGAGGAAACAATCCATAGAGATAGAACTTAGAACTACTTCATTTGCTCAAGTTTCAAGGAGCTAGCACAAACCGTGTTTGATTTAGAGTTTCAAACACATCTATCTATGAAGCAGAAAACAGAGTGAAACCTAAAAATTCAAACTGTTACTGTAAACGAACGCTTGAACCTAGAAGAGTGAAAATTGGGCAGCCAAGTGGGCTTAGTGAACTCATCATTACCACCAAGTATCATCAAGATTTGGTGAAAAAATGTTTGCTGAGATTTCAGCAAACTAGTAGTTTTTTGGAAGCATGGCAACCCATTTCAAACGAAAGTGTTTTTCGCCATTCTCTGCATGGGGTACTTCAAGAGGAAACAAACCATAGAGATAGAACTTAGAACTACTTCATTTGGTCAAGTTTCAAGGAGCTAGCACAAACCGTGTTTGATTTAGAATTCCAAACACAGATATCTATGTAGGAGAAAACAGAGTGAAACATAAAAATTCAAACTGTTACTGGAAACGAAAGCTTCAACCTAGAAGAATAAAATTTGGGCAGCCAAGTGGGATTAGTGAACTGATCATTACCACCAAGTATCATCAAGATTTGGTGAAAAAATGTTTGCTGAGATTTCAGCACACTAGTAGTTTTTTGGAAGCTTGGCAACCCCTTTCAAACGAAAGTGTTTTTCGCCAGACTCTGCATGGGGTACCTCAAGAGGAACCAATCCATAGAGATAGAACTTAGAACTACTTCATTTTGTCAAGTTTCACGGAGCTAGCACAAACCGTGTTTGATTTAGAGTTTCAAACACATCTATCTATATAGCAGAAAACAGAGTGAAACCTAAAAATTCAAACTGTTACTGGAAACGAACGCTTGAACCTAGAAGAGTGAAAGTTGGGCAGCCAAGTGGGATTAGTGAACTGATCATTACCACCAAGTATCATCAAGATTTGGTGAAAAAATGTTTGCTGATATTTCAGCAAACTAGTAGTTTTTTTGAAGCTTGGCAACCCCTTTCAAACGAAAGTGTTTTTCGCCAGTCTCTACATGGGGTACTTCAAGAGAAAACAAACCATAGCGATAGAACTTAGAACTACTTCATTTGGTCAAGTTTCAAGGAGCTAGCACAAACCGTGTTTGATTTAGAATTCCAAACACAGCTATCTATGTGGGAGAAAACAGAGTGAAACCTAAAAATTCAAACAGTCACTGGAAACGAAAGCTTCAACCTAGAAGAATAAAATTTGGGCAGCCAAGTTCGATTAGTGATGTGATCATTACCACCAAGTATCATCAAGATTTGGTGAAAAATTGTTTGCTGAGATTTCAGCAAACTAGTAGTTTTTTGGAAGCTTGGAAACCCCTTTCAATCGGAAGTGTTTTTCGCCAGTCTCTGCATGGGGTACTTCAAGAGGAAAGAAACCATAGAGATAGAACTTAGAACTACTTCATTTGGTCAAGTTTCAAGGAGCTAGCACAAACCGTGTTTGATTTAGAGTTTCAAACACATCTATCTATATAGCAGAAAACAGAGTGAAACCTAAAATTTCAAAGTGTTACTGGAAACGAACGCTTGAACCTAGAAGAGTAAAAATTGGCCTGCCACGTGGGCTTAGTGAACTGATCATTACCACCAAGTATCATCAAGTTTTGGTGAAAAAATGTTTGCTGAGATTTCAGCAAACTAGTAGTTTTTTGGAAGCTTGGCAACCCCTTTCAAAGGGAAGTGTTTTTCACCAGTCTCTGCATGGGTACTTCAAGAGAAAACAAACCATAGAGATAGAACTTACAACTACTTCATTTGGTCAAGTTTCACGGAGCTAGCACAAACCGTGTTTGATTTAGAGTTTCAAAGACATCTATCTATATAGCAGAAAACAGAGTGAAACCTAAAAATTCAAAGTCTTACTGGAAACGAACGCTTGAACCTAGAAGAGTGAAAATTGGGTAGCCAAGTGGGCTTAGTGAACTGATCATTACCACCAAGTATCATCAAGTTTTGGTGAAAAAATGTTTGCTGAGATTTCAGCAAACTAGTAGTTTTTTGGAAGCTTGGCAACCCCTTTAAAACGAAAGTGTTTTCGCCAGTCTCTGCATGGGGTACTTCAAGAGGAAACAAACCATAGAGATAGAACATAGAACTACTTCATTTGGTCAAGTTTCAAGGAGCTAGCACAAACCGTGTTTGATATAGAGTTTCAAACACATCTATCTATATAGCAGAAAACAGAGTGAAACCTAAAAATTCAAACAGTCACTGGAAACGAAAGCTTCAACCTAGAAGAATAAAATTTGGGCAGCCAAGTGGGATTAGTGAACTGATCATTACCACCAAGTATCATCAAGATTTGGTGAAAAAATGTTTGCTGAGATTTCAGCAAACTAGTAGTTTTTTGGAAGCTTGGCAACCCGTTTCAAACGAAAGTGTTTTTCGCCAGTCTCTGCATGGGGTACTTCAAGAGGAAAAAAACCATAGAGATAGAACTAACAACTACTTCATTTTGTCAAGTTTCAAGGAGCTAGCAAAAACCGTGTTTGATTTAGAGTTTCAAAGACATCTATCTATATAGCAGAAAACAGAGTGAAACCTAAAATTTCAAAGTGTTACTGGAAACGAATGCTTGAACCTAGAAGAGTAAAAATTGGGCAGCCAAGTGGGCTTAGTGAACTGATCATTACCACCAAGTATCATCAAGTTTTGGTGAAAAAATGTTTGCTGAGATTTCAGCAAACTAGTAGTTTTTTGGAAGCTTCGCAACCCCTTTCAAACGAAGGTGTTTTTCGCCAGTCTCTGCATGGGGTACTTCAAGAGGAAACAATCCATAGAGATAGAACTTAGAACTACTTCATTTTGTCAAGTTTCACGGAGCTAGCACAAACCGTGTTTGATTTAGAGTTTCAAACACATCTATCTATATAGCAGAAAACAGAGTGAAACCTAAAAATTCAAACTGTTACTGGAAACGAACGCTTGAACCTAGAAGAGTGAAAGTTGGGCAGCCAAGTGGGATTATTGAACTGATCATTACCACCAAGTATCATCAAGATTTGGTGAAAAAATGTTTGCTGATATTTCAGCAAACTAGTAGTTTTTTGGAAGCTTGGCAACCCCTTTCAAACGAAAGTGTTTTTCGCCAGTCTCTACATGGGGTACTTCAAGAGGAAACAAACCATAGCGACAGAACTTAGAACTACTTCATTTGGTCAAGTTTCAAGGAGCTAGCACAAACCTTGTTTGATTTAGAATTCCAAAAACAGCTATCTATGTAGGAGAAAACAGAGTGAAACCTAAAAATTCAAACAGTCACTGGAAACGAAAGCTTCAACCTAGAAGAATAAAATTTGGGCAGCCAAGTGGGATTAGTGAAGTGATCATTACCACCAAGTATCATCAAGATTTGGTGAAAAAATGTTTGCTGAGATTTCAGCAAACTAGTAGTTTTTTGGAAGCTTGGCAACCCCTTTCAAACGGAAGTGTTTTCCGCCAGTCTCTGCATGGGGTACTTCAAGAGGAAACAAACCATAGAGATAGAACTTAGAACTACTTCATTTGGTCAAGTTTCAAGGAGCTAGCACAAACCGTGTTTGATTTAGAGTTTCAAACACATCTATCTATATAGCAGAAAACAGAGTGAAACCTAAAATTTCAAAGTGTTACTGGAAACGAACGCTTGAACCTAGAAGAGTAAAAATTGGGCAGCCAAGTGGGCTTAGTGAACTGATCATTACCACCAAGTATCATCAAGTTTTGGTGAAAAAATGTTTGCTGAGATTTCAGCAAACTAGTAGTTTTTTGGAAGCTTGGCAACCCCTTTCAAACGGAAGTGTTTTTCGCCAGTCTCTGCATGGGTACTTCAAGAGGAAACAAACCATAGAGATAGAACTTAGAACTACTTCATTTTGTCAAGTTTCAAGGAGCTAGCACAAACCGTGTTTGATTTAGAGTTTCAAACACATCTATCTATATAGCAGAAAACAGAGTGAAACCTAAAATTTCAAAGTGTTACTGGAAACGAACGCTTGAACCTAGAAGAGTAAAAATTGGGCTGCCAAGTGGGCTTAGTGAACTGATCATCAAGTTTCAAGGAGCTAGCAAAAACCGTGTTTGATTTAGAGTTTCAAACACATCTATCTATATAGCAGAAAACAGAGTGAAACCTAACAATTCAAAGTGTTACTGGAAACGAACGCTTGAACCTAGAAGAGTGAAAATTGGGCAGCCAAGTGGGCTTAGTGAACTGATCATTACCACCAAGTATCATCAAGATTTGGTGAAAAAAGGTTTGCTGAGATTTCAGCAAACGCGTAGTTTTTTGGAAGCTTGGCAACCCCTTTCAAACGAAAGTGTTCTTCGCCAGTCTCTGCATGGGGTACTTCAAGAGGAAACAAACCATAGAGATAGAACTTAGAACTACTTCATTTTGTCAAGTTTCACGGAGCTAGCACAAACCGTGTTTGATTTAGAGTTTCAAACACATCTATCTATATAGCAGAAAACAGAGTGAAACCTAAAAATTCAAACTGTTACTGGAAACGAACGATTGCACCTAGAAGAGTGAAAGTTGGGCAGCCAAGTGGGATTAGTGAACTGATCATTACCACCAAGTATCATCAAGATTTGGTGAAAAAATGTTTGCTGAGATTTCAGCAAACTAGTAGTTTTTTGGAAGCTTGGCAACCCCTTTCAAACGAAAGTGTTTTTCGCCAGTCTCTACATGGGGTACTTCAAGAGGAAACACACCATAGCGATAGAACTTAGAACTACTTCATTTGGTCAAGGTTCAAGGAGCTAGCACAAACCGTGTTTGATTTAGAATTCCAAACACAGCTATCTATGTAGGAGAAAACAGAGTGAAACCTAAAAATTCAAACAGTCACTGGAAACGAAAGCTTCAACCTAGAAGAATAAAATTTGGGCAGCAAAGTGGGATTATTGAAGTGATCATTACCACCAAGTATCATCAAGATTTGGTGAAAAAATGTTTGCTGAGATTTCAGCAAACTAGTAGTTTTTTGGAAGCTTGGCAACCCCTTTCAAACGGAAGTGTTTTTCGCCAGTCTCTGCATGGGGTATTCAAGAGGAAACAAACCATAGAGATAGAACTTAGAACTACTTCATTTGGTCAAGTTTCAAGGAGCTAGCACAAACCGTGTTTGATTTAGAGTTTCAAACACATCTATCTATATAGCAGAAAACAGAGTGAAACCTAAAAATTCAAACAGTCACTGGAAACGAAAGCTTCAACCTAGAAGAATAAAATTTGGGCAGCCAAGTGGGATTAGTGAACTGATCATTACCACCAAGTATCATCAAGATTTGGTGAAAAAATGTTTGCTGAGATTTCAGCAAACTAGTAGTTTTTTGGAAGCTTGGCAACCCCTTTCAAACGAAAGTGTTTTTCGCCAGTCTCTACATGGGGTACTTCAAGAGGAAACAAACCATAGAGATAGAACTTAGAACTACTTCATTTGGTCAAGTTTCAAGGAGCTAGCACAAACCGTGTTTGATTTAGAATTCCAAACACAGCTATCTATGTAGGAGAAAACAGAGTGAAACCTAAAAATTCAAACAGTCACTGGAAACGAAAGCTTCAACCTAGAAGAATAAAATTTGGGCAGCCAAGTGGGATTAGTGAAGTGATCATTACCACCAAGTATCATCAAGATTTGGTGAAAAAATGTTTGCTGAGATTTCAGCAAACTAGTAGTTTTTTGGAAGCTTGGCAACCCCTTTCAAACGGAAGTGTTTTTCGCCAGTCTCTGCATGGGGTACTTCAAGAGGAAACAAACCATAGAGATAGAACTTAGAACTACTTCATTTGGTCAAGTTTCAAGGAACTAGCACAAACCGTGTTTGATTTAGAGTTTCAAACACATCTATCTATATAGCAGAAAACAGAGTGAAACCTAAAAATTCAAACAGTCACTGGAAACGAAAGCTTCAACCTAGAAGAATAAAATTTGGGCAGCCAAGTGGGATTAGTGAAGTGATCATTACCACCAAGTATCATCAAGATTTGGTGAAAAAATGTTTGCTGAGATTTCAGCAAACTAGTAGTTTTTTGGAAGCTTGGCAACCCCTTTCAAACGAAAGTGTTTTTCGCCAGTCTCTGCATGGGGTACTTCAAGAGGAAAAAAACCATAGAGATAGAACTAACAACTACTTCATTTGGTCAAGTTTCAAGGAGCTAGCACAAACCGTGTTTGATTTAGAATTCCAAACACAGCTATCTATGTAGGAGAAAACAGAGTGAAACCTAAAAATTCAAACAGTCACTGGAAACGAAAGCTTCAACCTAGAAGAATAAAATTTGGGCAGCCAAGTGGGATTAGTGAAGTGATCATTACCACCAAGTATCATCAAGATTTGGTGAAAAAATGTTTGCTGAGATTTCAGCAAACTAGTAGTTTTTTGGAAGCTTGGCAACCCCTTTCAAACGGAAGTGTTTTTCGCCAGTCTCTGCATATGGTACTTCAAGAGGAAACAAACCATAGAGATAGAACTTAGAACTACTTCATTTGGTCAAGTTTCATGGAGCTAGCACAAACCGTGTTTGATTTAGAGTTTCAAACACATCTATCTATATAGCAGAAAACAGAGTGAAACCTAACAATTCAAAGTGTTACTGGAATCGAACGCTTGAACCTAGAAGAGTGAAAATTGGGCAGCCAAGTGGGCTTAGTGAACTGATCATTACCACCAAGTATCATCAAGATTTGGTGAAAAAATGTTTGCTGAGATTTCAGCAAACGAGTAGTTTTTTGGAAGCTTGGCAACCCCTTTCAAACGAAAGTGTTCTTCGCCAGTCTCTGCATGGGGTACTTCAAGAGGAAACAAACCATAGAGATAGAACTTAGAACTACTTCATTTTGTCAAGTTTCACGGAGCTAGCACAAACCGTGTTTGATTTAGAGTTTCAAACACATCTATCTATATAGCAGAAAACAGAGTGAAACCTAAAAATTCAAACTGTTACTGGAAACGAACGCTTGAACCTAGAAGAGTGAAAGTTGGGCAGCCAAGTGGGATTAGTGAACTGATCATTACCACCAAGTATCATCAAGATTTGGTGAAAAAATGTTTGCTGAGATTTCAGCAAACTAGTAGTTTTTTGGAAGCTTGGCAACCCCTTTCAAACGAATGTGTTTTTCGCCAGTCTCTACATGGGGTACTTCAAGAGGAAACAAACCATAGAGATAGAACTTAGAACTACTTCATTTGGTCAAGTTTCAAGGAGCTAGCACAAACCGTGTTTGATTTAGAATTCCAAACACAGCTATCTATGTAGGAGAAAACAGAGTGAAACCTAAAAATTCAAACAGTCACTGGAAACGAAAGCTTCAACCTAGAAGAATAAAATTTGGGCAGCCAAGTGGGATTAGTGAAGTGATCATTACCACCAAGTATCATCAAGATTTGGTGAAAAAATGTTTGCTGAGATTTCAGCAAACTAGTAGTTTTTTGGAAGCTTGGCAACCCCTTTCAAACGGAAGTGTTTTTCGCCAGTCTCTGCATGGGGTACTTCAAGAGGAAACAAACCATAGAGATAGAACTTAGAACTACTTCATTTGGTCAAGTTTCAAGGAACTAGCACAAACCGTGTTTGATTTAGAGTTTCAAACACATCTATCTATATAGCAGAAAACAGAGTGAAACCTAAAAATTCAAACAGTCACTGGAAATGAAAGCTTCAACCTAGAAGAATAAAATTTGGGCAGCCAAGTGGGATTAGTGAAGTGATCATTACCACCAAGTATCATCAAGATTTGGTGAAAAAATGTTTGCTGAGATTTCAGCAAACTAGTAGTTTTTTGGAAGCTTGGCAACCCCTTTCAAACGAAAGTGTTTTTCGCCAGTCTCTGCATGGGGTACTTCAAGAGGAAAAAAACCATAGAGATAGAACTAACAACTACTTCATTTTGTCAAGTTTCAAGGAGCTAGCAAAAACCGTGGTTGATTTAGAGTTTCAAAGACATCTATCTATATAGCAGAAAACAGAGTGAAACCTAAAATTTCAAAGTGTTACTGGAAACGAACGCTTGAACCTAGAAGAGTAAAAATTGGGCAGCCAAGTGGGCTTAGTGAACTGATCATTACCACCAAGTATCATCAAGTTTTGGTGAAAAAATGTTTGCTGAGATTTCAGCAAACTAGTAGTTTTTTGGAAGCTTGGCAACCCCTTTCAAACGAAAGTGTTTTTCGCCAGTCTCTACATGGGGTACTTCAAGAGGAAACACACCATAGCGATAGAACTTAGAACTACTTCATTTGGTCAAGGTTCAAGGAGCTAGCACAAACCGTGTTTGATTTAGAATTCCAAACACAGCTATCTATGTAGGAGAAAACAGAGTGAAACCTAAAAATTCAAACAGTCACTGGAAACGAAAGCTTCAACCTAGAAGAATAAAATTTGGGCAGCAAAGTGGGATTATTGAAGTGATCATTACCACCAAGTATCATCAAGATTTGGTGAAAAAATGTTTGCTGAGATTTCAGCAAACTAGTAGTTTTTTGGAAGCTTGGCAACCCCTTTCAAACGGAAGTGTTTTTCGCCAGTCTCTGCATGGGGTATTCAAGAGGAAACAAACCATAGAGATAGAACTTAGAACTACTTCATTTGGTCAAGTTTCAAGGAGCTAGCACAAACCGTGTTTGATTTAGAGTTTCAAACACATCTATCTATATAGCAGAAAACAGAGTGAAACCTAAAAATTCAAACAGTCACTGGAAACGAAAGCTTCAACCTAGAAGAATAAAATTTGGGCAGCCAAGTGGGATTAGTGAACTGATCATTACCACCAAGTATCATCAAGATTTGGTGAAAAAATGTTTGCTGAGATTTCAGCAAACTAGTAGTTTTTTGGAAGCTTGGCAACCCCTTTCAAACGAAAGTGTTTTTCGCCAGTCTCTACATGGGGTACTTCAAGAGGAAACAAACCATAGAGATAGAACTTAGAACTACTTCATTTGGTCAAGTTTCAAGGAGCTAGCACAAACCGTGTTTGATTTAGAATTCCAAACACAGCTATCTATGTAGGAGAAAACAGAGTGAAACCTAAAAATTCAAACAGTCACTGGAAACGAAAGCTTCAACCTAGAAGAATAAAATTTGGGCAGCCAAGTGGGATTAGTGAAGTGATCATTACCACCAAGTATCATCAAGATTTGGTGAAAAAATGTTTGCTGAGATTTCAGCAAACTAGTAGTTTTTTGGAAGCTTGGCAACCCCTTTCAAACGGAAGTGTTTTTCGCCAGTCTCTGCATGGGGTACTTCAAGAGGAAACAAACCATAGAGATAGAACTTAGAACTACTTCATTTGGTCAAGTTTCAAGGAACTAGCACAAACCGTGTTTGATTTAGAGTTTCAAACACATCTATCTATATAGCAGAAAACAGAGTGAAACCTAAAAATTCAAACAGTCACTGGAAACGAAAGCTTCAACCTAGAAGAATAAAATTTGGGCAGCCAAGTGGGATTAGTGAAGTGATCATTACCACCAAGTATCATCAAGATTTGGTGAAAAAATGTTTGCTGAGATTTCAGCAAACTAGTAGTTTTTTGGAAGCTTGGCAACCCCTTTCAAACGAAAGTGTTTTTCGCCAGTCTCTGCATGGGGTACTTCAAGAGGAAAAAAACCATAGAGATAGAACTAACAACTACTTCATTTGGTCAAGTTTCAAGGAGCTAGCACAAACCGTGTTTGATTTAGAATTCCAAACACAGCTATCTATGTAGGAGAAAACAGAGTGAAACCTAAAAATTCAAACAGTCACTGGAAACGAAAGCTTCAACCTAGAAGAATAAAATTTGGGCAGCCAAGTGGGATTAGTGAAGTGATCATTACCACCAAGTATCATCAAGATTTGGTGAAAAAATGTTTGCTGAGATTTCAGCAAACTAGTAGTTTTTTGGAAGCTTGGCAACCCCTTTCAAACGGAAGTGTTTTTCGCCAGTCTCTGCATATGGTACTTCAAGAGGAAACAAACCATAGAGATAGAACTTAGAACTACTTCATTTGGTCAAGTTTCATGGAGCTAGCACAAACCGTGTTTGATTTAGAGTTTCAAACACATCTATCTATATAGCAGAAAACAGAGTGAAACCTAACAATTCAAAGTGTTACTGGAATCGAACGCTTGAACCTAGAAGAGTGAAAATTGGGCAGCCAAGTGGGCTTAGTGAACTGATCATTACCACCAAGTATCATCAAGATTTAGTGAAAAAATGTTTGCTGAGATTTCAGCAAACGAGTAGTTTTTTGGAAGCTTGGCAACCCCTTTCAAACGAAAGTGTTCTTCGCCAGTCTCTGCATGGGGTACTTCAAGAGGAAACAAACCATAGAGATAGAACTTAGAACTACTTCATTTTGTCAAGTTTCACGGAGCTAGCACAAACCGTGTTTGATTTAGAGTTTCAAACACATCTATCTATATAGCAGAAAACAGAGTGAAACCTAAAAATTCAAACTGTTACTGGAAACGAACGCTTGAACCTAGAAGAGTGAAAGTTGGGCAGCCAAGTGGGATTAGTGAACTGATCATTACCACCAAGTATCATCAAGATTTGGTGAAAAAATGTTTGCTGAGATTTCAGCAAACTAGTAGTTTTTTGGAAGCTTGGCAACCCCTTTCAAACGAAAGTGTTTTTCGCCAGTCTCTACATGGGGTACTTCAAGAGGAAACAAACCATAGAGATAGAACTTAGAACTACTTCATTTGGTCAAGTTTCAAGGAGCTAGCACAAACCGTGTTTGATTTAGAATTCCAAACACAGCTATCTATGTAGGAGAAAACAGAGTGAAACCTAAAAATTCAAACAGTCACTGGAAACGAAAGCTTCAACCTAGAAGAATAAAATTTGGGCAGCCAAGTGGGATTAGTGAAGTGATCATTACCACCAAGTATCATCAAGATTTGGTGAAAAAATGTTTGCTGAGATTTCAGCAAACTAGTAGTTTTTTGGAAGCTTGGCAACCCCTTTCAAACGGAAGTGTTTTTCGCCAGTCTCTGCATGGGGTACTTCAAGAGGAAACAAACCATAGAGATAGAACTTAGAACTACTTCATTTGGTCAAGTTTCAAGGAACTAGCACAAACCGTGTTTGATTTAGAGTTTCAAACACATCTATCTATATAGCAGAAAACAGAGTGAAACCTAAAAATTCAAACAGTCACTGGAAACGAAAGCTTCAACCTAGAAGAATAAAATTTGGGCAGCCAAGTGGGATTAGTGAAGTGATCATTACCACCAAGTATCATCAAGATTTGGTGAAAAAATGTTTGCTGAGATTTCAGCAAACTAGTAGTTTTTTGGAAGCTTGGCAACCCCTTTCAAACGAAAGTGTTTTTCGCCAGTCTCTGCATGGGGTACTTCAAGAGGAAAAAAACCATAGAGATAGAACTAACAACTACTTCATTTTGTCAAGTTTCAAGGAGCTAGCAAAAACCGTGGTTGATTTAGAGTTTCAAAGACATCTATCTATATAGCAGAAAACAGAGTGAAACCTAAAATTTCAAAGTGTTACTGGAAACGAACGCTTGAACCTAGAAGAGTAAAAATTGGGCAGCCAAGTGGGCTTAGTGAACTGATCATTACCACCAAGTATCATCAAGTTTTGGTGAAAAAATGTTTGCTGAGATTTCAGCAAACTAATAGTTTTTTGGAAGCTTGGCAACCCCTTTAAAACGAAAGTGTTTTTCGCCAGTCTCTGCATGGGGTACTTCAAGAGGAAACAATCCATAGAGATAGAACTTAGAACTACTTCATTTGCTCAAGTTTCAAGGAACTAGCACAAACCGTGTTTGATTTAGAGTTTCAAACACATCTATCTATATAGCAGAAAACAGAGTGAAACCTAACAATTCAAAGTGTTACTGGAAACGAACGCTTGAACCTAGAAGAGTGAAAATTGGGCAGCCAAGTGGGCTTAGTGAACTGATCATTACCACCAAGTATCATCAAGATTTGGTGAAAAAATGTTTGCTGAGATTTCAGCAAACGAGTAGTTTTTTGGAAGCTTGTCAACCCCTTTCAAACGAAAGTGTTCTTCGCCAGTCTCTACATGGGGTACTTCAAGAGGCAACAAACCATAGAGATAGAACTTAGAACTACTTCATTTGGTCAAGTTTCAAGGAGCTAGCACAAAGCGTGTTTGATTTAGAATTCCAAACACAGCTATCTATGTAGGAGAAAACAGAGTGAAACCTAAAAATTCAAACTGTTACTGGAAACGAAAGCTTCAACCTAGAAGAATAAAATTTGGGCAGCCAAGTGGGATTAGTGAACTGATCGTTACCACCAAGTATCATCAAGATTTGGTGAAAAAATGTTTGCTGAGATTTCAGCAAACTAGTAGTTTTTTGGAAGCTTGGCAACCCCTTTCAAACGAAAGTGTTTTTCGCCAGTCTCTGCATGGGGTACTTCAAGAGGAAAAAAACCATAGAGATAGAACTAACAACTACTTCATTTTGTCAAGTTTCAAGGAGCTAACAAAAACCGTGTTTGATTTAGAGTTTCAAACACATCTATCTATATAGCAGAAAACAGAGTGAAACCTAAAATTTCAAAGTGTTACTGGAAACGAACGCTTGAACCTAGAAGAGTAAAAATTGGGCAGCCAAGTGGGCTTAGTGAACTGATCATTACCACCAAGTATCATCAAGTTTTGGTGAAAAAATGTTTGCTGAGATTTCAGCAAACTAGTAGTTTTTTGGAAGCTTGGCAACCCCTTTAAAACGAAAGTGTTTTTCGCCAGTCTCTGCATGGGGTACTTCAAGAGGAAACAATCCATAAAGATAGAACTTAGAACTACTTCATTTGCTCAAGTTTCAAGGAGCTAGCACAAACCGTGTTTGATTTAGAGTTTCAAACACATCTATCTATATAGCAGAAAACAGAGTGAAACCTAAAAATTCAAAGTGTTACTGGAAACGAACGCTTGAACCTAGAAGAGTGAAAATTGGGCAGCCAAGTGGGCTTAGTGAACTGATCATTACCACCAAGTATCATCAAGATTTGGTGAAAAAATGTTTGCTGAGATTTCAGCAAACTAGTAGTTTTTTGGAAGCTTGGCAACCCCTTTCAAATGAAAGTGTTTTTCGCCAGTCTCTGCATGGGGTACTTCAAGAGGAAACAAACCATAGAGATAGAACTTAGAACTACTTCATTTGGTCAAGTTTCAAGGAGCTAGCACAAACCGTGTTTGATTTAGAATTCCAAACACAGCTATCTATGTAGGAGAAAACAGAGTGAAACCTAAAAATTCAAACAGTCACTGGAAACGAAAGCTTCAACCTAGAAGAATAAAATTTGGGCAGCCAAGTGGGATTAGTGAAGTGATAATTACCACCAAGTATCATCAAGATTTGGTGAAAAAATGTTTGCTGAGATTTCAGCAAACTAGTAGTTTTTTGGAAGCTTGGCAACCCCTTTCAAACGGAAGTGTTTTTCGCCAGTCTCTGCATGGTGTACTTCAAGAGGAAACAAACCATAGAGATAGAACTTAGAACTACTTCATTTGGTCAAGTTTCAAGGAGCTAGCACAAACCGTGTTTGATATAGAGTTTCAAACACATCTATCTATATAGCAGAAAACAGAGTGAAACCTAAAAATTCAAACAGTCACTGGAAACGAAAGCTTCAACCTAGAAGAATAAAATTTGGGCAGCCAAGTGGGATTATTGAACTGATCATTACCACCAAGTATCATCAAGATTTGGTGAAAAAATGTTTGCTGAGATTTCAGCAAACGAGTAGTTTATTTTTTTAAGCTTGGCAACCCCTTTCAAACGAAAGTGTTCTTCGCCAGTCTCTGCATGGGGTACTTCAAGAGGAAACAAACCATAGAGATAGAACTTAGAACTACTTCATTTTGTCAAGTTTCACGGAGCTAGCACAAACCGTGTTTGATTTAGAGTTTCAAACACATCTATCTATATAGCAGAAAACAGAGTGAAACCTAAAAACTCAAACTGTTACTGGAAACGAACGCTTGAACCTAGAAGAGTGAAAGTTGGGCAGCCAAGTGGGCTTAGTGAACTGATCATTACCACCAAGTATCATCAAGATTTGTTGAAAAAATGTTTGCTGAGATTTCAGCAAACGAGTAGTTTTTTGGAAGCTTGGCAACCCCTTTCAAACGAAAGTGTTTTTCGCCAGTCTCTACATGGGGTACTTCAAGAGGAAACAAACCATAGGGATAGAACTTAGAACTACTTCATTTGGTCAAGTTTCAAGGAGCTAGCACAAACCGTGTTTGATTTAGAATTCCAAACACAGCTATCTATGTAGGAGAAAACAGAGTGAAACCTAAAAATTCAAACTGTTACTGGAAACAAAAGCTTCAACCTAGAAGAATAAAATTTGGGCAGCCAAGTGGGATTAGTGAACTGATCATTACCACCAAGTATCATCAAGATTTGGTGAAAAAATGTTTGCTGAGATTTCAGCAAACTAGTAGTTTTTTGGAAGCTTGGCAACCCCTTTCAAACGAAAGTGTTTTTTGCCAGTCTCTGCATGGGGTACTTCAAGAGGAAAAAAACCATAGAGATAGAACTAACAACTACTTCATTTTGTCAAGTTTCAAGGAGCTAGCAAAAAACCGTGTTTGATTTAGAGTTTCAAAGACATCTATCTATATAGTAGAAAACAGAGTGAAACCTAAAATTTCAAAGTTTTACTGGAAACGAACGCTTGAACCTTGAAGAGTAAAAATTGGGCAGCCAAGTGGGCTTAGTGAACTGATCATTACCACCAAGTATCATCAAGTTTTGGTGAAAAAATGTTTGCTGAGATTTCAGCAAACTAGTAGTTTTTTGGAAGCTTGGCAACCCCTTTCAAACGAAAGTGTTTTTCGCCAGTCTCTGCATGGGGTACTTCAAGAGGAAACAATCCATAGAGATAGAACTTAGAACTACTTCATTTGCTCAAGTTTCAATTAGCTAGCACAAACCGTGTTTGATTTAGAGTTTCAAACACATCTATCTATATAGCAGAAAACAGAGTGAAACCTAAAAATTCAAAGTGTTACTGGAAACGAACGCTTGAACCTAGAAGAGTGAAAATTGGGCAGCCAAGTGGGCTTAGTGAACTGATCATTACCACCAAGTATCATCAAGATTTGGTGAAAAAATGTTTGCTGAGATTTCAGAAAACTAGTAGTTTTTTGGAAGCTTGGCAACCCCTTTCAAACGAAAGTGTTTTTCGCCAGTATCTGCATGGGGTACTTCAAGAGGAAACAAACCATAGTGATATAACTTAGAACTACTTCATTTAGTCAAGTTTAAAGGAGCTAGCACAAACCGTGTTTGATTTAGAATTCCAAACACAGCTATCTATGTAGGGGAAAACAGAGTGAAACCTAAAAATTCAAACTGTTACTGGAAACGAATGCTTCAACCTAGAAGAATAAAAATTTGGCAGCCAAGTGGGATTAGTGAACTGATCATTACCACCAAGTATCATCAAGATTTCGTGAAAAAATGTTTGCTGAGATTTCAGCAAATGAGAAGTTTTTTGGAAGCCTGGCAACCCCTTTCAAACGAAAGTGTTTTTCGCCAGTCTCTGCATGGGGTACTTCAAGAGGAAACAAACCATAGAGATAGAACTTACAACTACTTCATTTGGTCAAGTTTCAAGGAGCTAGCACAAACCGTGTTTGATATAGAGTTTCAAACACATCTATCTATATAGCAGAAAACAGAGTGAAACCTAAAAATTCAAACAGTCACTGGAAACGAAAGCTTCAACCTAGAAGAATAAAATTTGGGCAGCCAAGTGGGATTATTGAACTGATCATTACCACCAAGTATCATCAAGATTTGGTGAAAAAATGTTTGCTGAGATTTCAGCAAACGAGTAGTTTTTTGGAAGCTTGGCAACCCCTTTCAAACGAAAGTGTTCTTCGCCAGTCTCTGCATGGGGTACTTCAAGAGGAAACAAACCATAGAGATAGAACTTAGAACTACTTCATTTTGTCAAGTTTCACGGAGCTAGCACAAACCGTGTTTGATTTAGAGTTTCAAACACATCTATCTATATAGCAGAAAACAGAGTGAAACCTAAAAACTCAAACTGTTACTGGAAACGAACGCTTGAACCTAGAAGAGTGAAAGTTGGGCAGCCAAGTGGGCTTAGTGAACTGATCATTACCACCAAGTATCATCAAGATTTGTTGAAAAAATGTTTGCTGAGATTTCAGCAAACGAGTAGTTTTTTGGAAGCTTGGCAACCCCTTTCAAACGAAAGTGTTTTTCGCCAGTCTCTACATGGGGTACTTCAAGAGGAAACAAACCATAGGGATAGAACTTAGAACTACTTCATTTGGTCAAGTTTCAAGGAGCTAGCACAAACCGTGTTTGATTTAGAATTCCAAACACAGCTATCTATGTAGGAGAAAACAGAGTGAAACCTAAAAATTCAAACTGTTACTGGAAACGAAAGCTTCAACCTAGAAGAATAAAATTTGGGCAACCAAGTGGGATTAGTGAACTGATCATTACCACCAAGTATCATCAAGATTTGGTGAAAAAATGTTTGCTGAGATTTCAGCAAACTAGTAGTTTTTTGGAAGCTTGGCAACCCCTTTCAAACGAAAGTGTTTTTTGCCAGTCTCTGCATGGGGTACTTCAAGAGGAAAAAAACCATAGAGATAGAACTAACAACTACTTCATTTTGTCAAGTTTCAAGGAGCTAGCAAAAACCGTGTTTGATTTAGAGTTTCAAAGACATCTATCTATATAGTAGAAAACAGAGTGAAACCTAAAATTTCAAAGTGTTACTGGAAACGAACGCTTGAACCTTGAAGAGTAAAAATTGGGCAGCCAAGTGGGCTTAGTGAACTGATCATTACCACCAAGTATCATCAAGTTTTGGTGAAAAAATGTTTGCTGAGATTTCAGCAAACTAGTAGTTTTTTGGAAGCTTGGCAACCCCTTTCATACGAAAGTGTTTTTCGCCAGTCTCTGCATGGGGTACTTCAAGAGGAAACAATCCATAGAGATAGAACTTAGAACTACTTCATTTGCTCAAGTTTCAATTAGCTAGCACAAACCGTGTTTGATTTAGAGTTTCAAACACATCTATCTATATAGCAGAAAACAGAGTGAAACCTAAGAATTCAAAGTGTTACTGGAAACGAACGCTTGAACCTAGAAGAGTGAAAATTGGGCAGCCAAGTGGGCTTAGTGAACTGATCATTACCACCAAGTATCATCAAGATTTGGTGAAAAAATGTTTGCTGAGATTTCAGAAAACTAGTAGTTTTTTGGAAGCTTGGCAACCCCTTTCAAACGAAAGTGTTTTTCGCCAGTCTCTGCATGGGGTACTTCAAGAGGAAACAAACCATAGTGATATAACTTAGAACTACTTCATTTAGTCAAGTTTAAAGGAGCTAGCACAAACCGTGTTTGATTTAGAATTCCAAACACAGCTATCTATGTAGGGGAAAACAGAGTGAAACCTAAAAATTCAAACTGTTACTGGAAACGAATGCTTCAACCTAGAAGAATAAAAATTTGGCAGCCAAGTGGGATTAGTGAACTGATCATTACCACCAAGTATCATCAAGATTTCGTGAAAAAATGTTTGCTGAGATTTCAGCAAATGAGAAGTTTTTTGGAAGCCTGGCAACCCCTTTCAAACGAAAGTGTTTTTCGCCAGTCTCTGCATGGGGTACTTCAAGAGGAAACAAACCATAGAGATAGAACTTACAACTACTTCATTTTGTCAAGTTTCAAGGAGCTAGCACAAACCGTGTTTGATTTAGAGTTTCAAAGACATCTATCTATATAGCAGAAAACAGAGTGAAACCTAAAATTTCAAAGTGTTACTGGAAACGAACGCTTGAACCTAGAAGAGTAAAAATTGGGCAGCCAAGTGGGCTTAGTGAACTGATCATTACCACCAAGTATCATCAAGTTTTGGTGAAAAAATGTTTGCTGAGATTTCAGCAAACTAGTAGTTTTTTGGAAGCTTGGCAACCCCTTTAAAATGAAAGTGTTTTTCGAAAGTCTCTGCATGGGGTACTTCAAGAGGAAACAATCCATAAAGATAGAACTTAGAACTACTTCGTTTACTCAAGTTTCAAGGAGCTAGCACAAACCGTGTTTGATTTAGAGTTTCAAACACATGTATCTATATAGCAGAAAACAGAGTGAAACCTAAAAATTCAAAGTGTTACTGGAAACGAACGCTTGAACCTAGAAGAGTGAAAATTGGGCAGCCAAGTGGGCTTAGTGAACTGATCATTACCACCAAGTATCATCAAGATTTGGTGAAAAAATGTTTGCTGAGATTTCAGCAAACTAGTAGTTTTTTGGAAGCTTGGCAACCCCTTTCAAACGAAAGTGTTTTTCGCCAGTCTCTGCATGGGGTACTTCAAGAGGAAACAAACCATAGAGATAGAACTTAGAACTACTTCATTTGGTCAAGTTCCAAGGAGCTAGCACAAACCGTGTTTGATTTAGAATTCCAAACACAGCTATCTATGTAGGAGAAAACAGAGTGAAACCTAAAAATTCAAACAGTCACTGGAAACGAAAGCTTCAACCTAGAAGAATAAAATTTGCGCAGCCAAGTGGGATTAGTGAAGTGATCATTACCACCAAGTATCATCAAGATTTGGTGAAAAAATGTTTGCTGAGATTTCAGCAAACTAGTAGTTTTTTGGAAGCTTGGCAACCCCTTTCAAACGGAAGTGTTTTTCGCCAGTCTCTGCATGGGGTACTTCAAGAGGAAACAAACCATAGAGATAGAACTTAGAACTACTTCATTTGGTCAAGTTTCAAGGAGCTAGCACAAACCGTGTTTGATTTAGAGTTTCAAACACATCTATCTATATAGAAGAAAACAGAGTGAAACCTAAAAATTCAAACAGTCACTGGAAACGAAAGCTTCAACCTAGAAGAATAAAATTTGGGCAGCCAAGTGGGATTAGTGAACTGATCATTACCACCAAGTATCATCAAGTTTTGGTGAAAAAATATTTGCTGAGATTTCAGCAAACTAGTAGTTTTTTGGAAGCTTGGCAACCCCTTTCAAACGAAAGTGTTTTTCTCCAGTCTCTGCATGGGGTACCTCAAGAGGAAAAAAACCATAGAGATAGAACTAACAACTACTTCATTTTGTCAAGTTTCAAGGAGCTAGCACAAACCGTGTTTGATTTAGAGTTTCAAAGACATCTATCTATATAGCAGAAAACAGAGTGAAACCTAAAATTTCAAAGTGTTACTGGAAACGAACGCTTGAACCTAGAAGAGTGAAAATTGGGAAGCCAAGTGGGCTTAGTGAACTGATCTTTACCACCAAGTATCATCAAGATTTGGAGAAAAAATGTTTGCTGAGATTTCAGCAAACGAGAAGTTTTTTGGAAGCTTGGCAACCCCTTTCAAACGAAAGTGTTCTTCGCCAGTCTCTGCATGGGGTACTTCAAGAGGAAACAAACCATAGAGATAGAACTTAGAACTACTTCATTTTGTCAAGTTTCACGGAGCTAGCACAAACCGTGTTTGATTTAGAGTTTCAAACACATCTATCTATATAGCAGAAAACAGAGTGAAACCTAAAAATTCAAACTGTTACTGGAAACGAACGCTTGAACCTAGAAGAGTGAAAGTTGGGCAGCCAAGTGGGATTAGTAAACTGATCATTACCACCAAGTATCATCAAGATTTGGTGAAAAAATGTTTGCTGAGATTTCAGCAAACTAGTAGTTTTTTGGAAGGTTGGCAACCCCTTTCCAACGAAAGTGTTTTTCGCCAGTCTCTGCATGGGGTACTTCAAGAGGAAACAAACCATAGAGATAGAACTTAGAACTACTTCATTTGGTCAAGTTTCAAGGAGCTAGCACAAACCGTGTTTGATTTAGAATTCCAAACAGAGCTATCTATGTAGGAGAAAACAGAGTGAAACCTAAAAATTCAAACTGTTACTGGAAACGAAAGCTACAACCTAGAAGAATAAAATTTGGGCAGCCAAGTGGGATTAGTGAACTGATCATTACCACCAAGTATCATCAAGATTTGGTGAAAAAATATTTGCTGAGATTTCAGCAAACTAGTAGTTTTTTGGAAGCTTGGCAACCCCTTTCAAACGAAAGTGTTTTTCTCCAGTCTCTGCATGGGGTACTTCACGAGGAAACAAACCATAGAGATAGAACTTAGAACTACTTCATTTGGTCAAGTTTCAAGGAGCTAGCACAAACGGTGTTTGATTTAGAGTTTCAAACACATCTATCTATATAGCAGAAAACAGAGTGAAACCTAAAAATTCAAACAGTCACTGGAAACGAAAGCTTCAACCTAGAAGAATAAAATTTGGGCAGCCAAGTGGGATTAGTGAAGTGATCATTACCACCAAGTATCATCAAGATTTGGTGAAAAAATGTTTGCTGAGATTTCAGCAAACTAGTAGTTTTTTGGAAGCTTGGCAACCCCTTTCAAACGAAAGTGTTTTTCGCCAGTCTCTGCATGGGGTACTTCAAGAGGAAAAAAACCATAGAGAGAGAACTAACAACTACTTCATTTTGTCAAGTTTCAAGGAGCTAGCACAAACCGTGTTTGATTTAGAGTTTCAAACACATCTATCTATAAAGCAGAAAACAGAGTGAAACCTAAAAATTCAAAGTGTTACTGGAAACGAACGCTTGAACCTAGAAGAGTGAAAATTGGGCAGCCAAGTGGGCTTAGTGATCTCATCATTACCACCAAGTATCATCAAGATTTGGTGAAAAAATGTTTGCTGAGATTTCAGCAAACTAGTAGTTTTTTGGAAGCTTGGCAACCCCTTTCAAACGAAAGTGTTTTTCGCCAGTCTCTGCATGGGGTACTTCAAGAGGAAACAAACCATAGAGATAGAACTTAGAACTACTTCATTTGGTCAAGGTTCAAGGAGCTAGCACAAACCGTGTTTGATTTAGAGTTTCAAACACATCTATCTATAAAGCAGAAAACAGAGTGAAACCTAAAAATTCAAAGTGTTACTGGAAACGAACACTTGAACCTAGAAGAGTGAAAATTGGGCAGCCAAGTGGGCTCAGTGAACTCATCATTACCACCAAGTATCATCAAGATTTGGTGAAAAAATGTTTGCTGAGATTTCAGCAAACTAGTAGTTTTTTGGAAGCTTGGCAACCCCTTTCCAACGAAAGTGTTTTTCGCCAGTCTCTGCATGGGGTACTTCAAGAGGAAACAAACCATAGAGACAGAACTTAGAACTACTTCATTTGGTCAAGTTTCAAGGAGCTAGCACAAACCGTGCTTGATTTAGAATCCCAAACACAGCTATCTATGTAGGAGAAAACAGAGTGAAACCTAAAAATTCAAACTGTTACTGGAAACGAAAGCTACAACCTAGAAGAATAAAATTTGGGCAGCCAAGTGGGATTAGTGAACTGATCATTACCACCAAGTATCATCAAGATTTGGTGAATAAATGTTTGCTGAGATTTCAGCAAACTAGTAGTTTTTTGGAAGCTTGGCAACCCCTTTCAAACGGAAGTGTTTTTTCGCCAGTCTCTGCATGGGGTACTTCACGAGGAAACAAACCATAGAGATAGAACTTAGAACTACTTCATTTGGTCAAGTTTCAAGGAGCTAGCACAAACGGTGTTTGATTTAGAGTTTCAAACACATCTATCTATATAGCAGAAAACAGAGTGAAACCTAAAAATTCAAACAGTCACTGGAAACGAAAGCTTCAACCTAGAAGAATAAAATTTGGGCAGCCAAGTGGGATTAGTGAAGTGATCATTACCACCAAGTATCATCAAGATTTGGTGAAAAAATGTTTGCTGAGATTTCAGCAAACTAGTAGTTTTTTGGAAGCTTGGCAACCCCTTTCAAACGAAAGTGTTTTTCGCCAGTCTCTGCATTGGGGTACTTCAAGAGGAAAAAAACCATAGAGAGAGAACTAACAACTACTTCATTTTGTCAAGTTTCAAGGAGCTAGCACAAACCGTGTTTGATTTAGAGTTTCAAACACATCTATCTATAAAGCAGAAAACAGAGTGAAACCTAAAAATTCAAAGTGTTACTGGAAACGAACGCTTGAACCTAGAAGAGTGAAAATTGGGCAGCCAAGTGGGCTTAGTGATCTCATCATTACCACCAAGTATCATCAAGATTTGGTGAAAAAATGTTTGCTGAGATTTCAGCAAACTAGTAGTTTTTTGGAAGCTTGGCAACCCCTTTCAAACGAAAGTGTTTTTCGCCAATCTCTGCATGGGGTACTTCAAGAGGAAACAAACCATAGAGATAGAACTAGAACTACTTCATTTGGTCAAGTTTCAAGGAGCTAGCACAAACCGTGTTTGATTTAGAGTTTCAAACACATCTATCTATAAAGCAGAAAACAGAGTGAAACCTAAAAATTCAAAGTGTTACTGGAAACGAACGCTTGAACCTAGAAGAGTGAAAATTGGGCAGCCAAGTGCGCTTAGTGAACTCATCATTACCACCAAGTATCATCAAGATTTGGTGAAAAAATGTTTGCTGAGATTTCAGCAAACTAGTAGTTTTTTGGAAGCTTGGCAACCCCTTTCAAACGAAAGTGTTTTTCGCCAGTCTCTGCATGGGGAAACAAACCATAGAGATAGAACTTAGAACTACTTCATTTGGTCACGTTTCAAGGAGCTAGCACAAACCGTGTTTGATTTAGAATTCCAAACACAGCTATCTATTTAGGAGAAAACAGAGTGAAACCTAAAAACTCAAACTGTTACTGGAAACGAAAGCTTCAACCTAGAAGAATAAAATTTGGGCAGCCAAGTGGGATTAGTGAACTGATCATTACCACCAAGTATCATCAAGATTTGGTGAAAAAATGTTTGCTGAGATTTCAGCAAACTAGTAGTTTTTTGGAAGCTTGGCAACCCCTTTCAAACGGAAGTGTTTTTCGCCAGTCTCTGCATCGGGTACTTCAAGAGGAAACAAACCATAGAGATAGAACTTAGAACTACTTCATTTGGTCAAGTTTCAAGGAGCTAGCACAAACCGTGTTTGATTTAGAGTTTCAAACACATCTATCTATATAGCAGAAAACAGAGTGAAACCTAAAAATTCAAACAGTCACTGGAAACGAAAGCTTCAACCTAGAAGAATAAAATTTGGGCAGCCAAGTGGGATTAGTGAACTGATCATTACCACCAAGTATCATCAAGATTTGGTGAAAAAATGTTTGCTGAGATTTCAGCAAACTAGTAGATTTTGGAAGCTTGGCAACCCCTTTCAAACGAAAGTGTTTTTCGCCAGTCTCTGCATGGGTTACTTCAAGAGGAAACAAACCATAGAGATAGAACTTAGAACTACTTCATTTTGTCAAGTTTCAAGGAGCTAGCACAAACCGTGTTTGATTTAGAGTTTCAAACACATTTATCTATATAACAGAAAACAGAGTGAAACCTAAAAATTCAAACTGTTACTGGAAACGAACGCTTGAACCTAGAAGAGTGAAAATTGGGGAGCCAAGTGGGCTTAGTGAACTGATCATTACCATCAAGTATCATCAAGATTTGGTGAAAAAATGTTTGCTGAGATTTCAGCAAACGAGAAGTTTTTTGGAAGCTTGGCAACCCCTTTCAAACGAAAGTGTTCTTCGCCAATCTCTGCATGGGTTACTTCAAGAGGAAACAAACCATAGAGATAGAACTTAGAACTACTTCATTTTGTCAAGTTTCACGCAGCTAGCACAAACCGTGTTTGATTTAGAATTCCAAACACAGCTATCTATGTAGGAGAAAACAGAGTGAAACATAAAAATTCAAACTGTTACTGGAAACGAAAGCTTCAACCTAGAACAATAAAATTTGGGCAGCCAAGTGGGATTAGTGAACTGATCATTACCACCAAGTATCATCAAGATTTGGTGAAAAAATGTTTGCTGAGATTTCAGCAAACTAGTAGTTTTTTGGAAGCTTGGCAACCCCTTTCAAACGGAAGTGTTTTTCGCCAGTCTCTGCATGGGGTATTTCAAGAGGAAACAAACCATAGAGATAGAACTTAGAACTACTTCTTTTGGTCAAGTTTCAAGGAGCTAGCACAAACCGTGTTTGATTTAGAGTTTCAAACACATCTATCTATATAGCAGAAAACAGAGTGAAACCTAAAAATTCAAACAGTCACTGGAAACGAAAGCTTCAACCTAGAAGAATAAAATTTGGGCAGCCAAGTGGGATTAGTGAACTGATCATTACCACCAAGTATCATCAAGATTTGGTGAAAAAATGTTTGCTGAGATTTCAGCAAACTAGTAGTTTTTTGGAAGCTTGGCAACCCCTTTAAAATGAAAGTGTTCTTCGCCAGTCTCTGCATGGGGTACTTCAAGAGGAAAAAAACCATAGAGATAGAACTAACAACTACTTCATTTTGTCAAGTTTCAAGGAGCTAGCACAAACCGTGTTTGATTTAGAGTTTCAAACACATCTATCTATAAAGCAGAAAACAGAGTGAAACCTAAAAATTCAAAGTGTACTGGAAACGAACGCTTGAACCTAGAAGAGTGAAAATTGGGCAGCCAAGTGGGCTTAGTGAACTCATCATTACCACCAAGTATCATCAAGATTTGGTGAAAAAATGTTTGCTGAGATTTCAGCAAACTAGTAGTTTTTTGGAAGCTTGGCAACCCCTTTCCAACGAAAGTGTTTTTCGCCAGTCTCTGCATGGGGTACTTCAAGAGGAAACAAACCATAGAGATAGAACTTAGAACTACTTCATTTGGTCAAGTTTCAAGGAGCTAGCACAAACCGTGTTTGATTTAGAATTCCAAACAGAGCTATCTATGTAGGAGAAAACAGAGTGAAACCTAAAAATTCAAACTGTTACTGGAAACGAAAGCTACAACCTAGAAGAATAAAATTTGGGCAGCCAAGTGGGATTAGTGAACTGATCATTACCACCAAGTATCATCAAGATTTGGTGAAAAAATATTTGCTGAGATTTCAGCAAACTAGTAGTTTTTTGGAAGCTTGGCAACCCCTTTCAAACGAAAGTGTTTTTCTCCAGTCTCTGCATGGGGTACTTCACGAGGAAACAAACCATAGAGATAGAACTTAGAACTACTTCATTTGGTCAAGTTTCAAGGAGCTAGCACAAACGGTGTTTGATTTAGAGTTTCAAACACATCTATCTATATAGCAGAAAACAGAGTGAAACCTAAAAATTCAAACAGTCACTGGAAACGAAAGCTTCAACCTAGAAGAATAAAATTTGGGCAGCCAAGTGGGATTAGTGAAGTGATCATTACCACCAAGTATCATCAAGATTTGGTGAAAAAATGTTTGCTGAGATTTCAGCAAACTAGTAGTTTTTTGGAAGCTTGGCAACCCCTTTCAAACGAAAGTGTTTTTCGCCAGTCTCTGCATGGGGTACTTCAAGAGGAAAAAAACCATAGAGAGAGAACTAACAACTACTTCATTTTGTCAAGTTTCAAGGAGCTAGCACAAACCGTGTTTGATTTAGAGTTTCAAACACATCTATCTATAAAGCAGAAAACAGAGTGAAACCTAAAAATTCAAAGTGTTACTGGAAACGAACGCTTGAACCTAGAAGAGTGAAAATTGGGCAGCCAAGTGGGCTTAGTGATCTCATCATTACCACCAAGTATCATCAAGATTTGGTGAAAAAATGTTTGCTGAGATTTCAGCAAACTAGTAGTTTTTTGGAAGCTTGGCAACCCCTTTCAAACGAAAGTGTTTTTCGCCAGTCTCTGCATGGGGTACTTCAAGAGGAAACAAACCATAGAGATAGAACTTAGAACTACTTCATTTGGTCAAGGTTCAAGGAGCTAGCACAAACCGTGTTTGATTTAGAGTTTCAAACACATCTATCTATAAAGCAGAAAACAGAGTGAAACCTAAAAATTCAAAGTGTTACTGGAAACGAACACTTGAACCTAGAAGAGTGAAAATTGGGCAGCCAAGTGGGCTCAGTGAACTCATCATTACCACCAAGTATCATCAAGATTTGGTGAAAAAATGTTTGCTGAGATTTCAGCAAACTAGTAGTTTTTTGGAAGCTTGGCAACCCCTTTCCAACGAAAGTGTTTTTCGCCAGTCTCTGCATGGGGTACTTCAAGAGGAAACAAACCATAGAGACAGAACTTAGAACTACTTCATTTGGTCAAGTTTCAAGGAGCTAGCACAAACCGTGCTTGATTTAGAATCCCAAACACAGCTATCTATGTAGGAGAAAACAGAGTGAAACCTAAAAATTCAAACTGTTACTGGAAACGAAAGCTACAACCTAGAAGAATAAAATTTGGGCAGCCAAGTGGGATTAGTGAACTGATCATTACCACCAAGTATCATCAAGATTTGGTGAATAAATGTTTGCTGAGATTTCAGCAAACTAGTAGTTTTTTGGAAGCTTGGCAACCCCTTTCAAACGGAAGTGTTTTTTCGCCAGTCTCTGCATGGGGTACTTCACGAGGAAACAAACCATAGAGATAGAACTTAGAACTACTTCATTTGGTCAAGTTTCAAGGAGCTAGCACAAACGGTGTTTGATTTAGAGTTTCAAACACATCTATCTATATAGCAGAAAACAGAGTGAAACCTAAAAATTCAAACAGTCACTGGAAACGAAAGCTTCAACCTAGAAGAATAAAATTTGGGCAGCCAAGTGGGATTAGTGAAGTGATCATTACCACCAAGTATCATCAAGATTTGGTGAAAAAATGTTTGCTGAGATTTCAGCAAACTAGTAGTTTTTTGGAAGCTTGGCAACCCCTTTCAAAGAAAGTGTTTTTCGCCAGTCTCTGCATTGGGGTACTTCAAGAGGAAAAAAACCATAGAGAGAGAACTAACAACTACTTCATTTTGTCAAGTTTCAAGGAGCTAGCACAAACCGTGTTTGATTTAGAGTTTCAAACACATCTATCTATAAAGCAGAAAACAGAGTGAAACCTAAAAATTCAAAGTGTTACTGGAAACGAACGCTTGAACCTAGAAGAGTGAAAATTGGGCAGCCAAGTGGGCTTAGTGATCTCATCATTACCACCAAGTATCATCAAGATTTGGTGAAAAAATGTTTGCTGAGATTTCAGCAAACTAGTAGTTTTTTGGAAGCTTGGCAACCCCTTTCAAACGAAAGTGTTTTTCGCCAATCTCTGCATGGGGTACTTCAAGAGGAAACAAACCATAGAGATAGAACTTAGAACTACTTCATTTGGTCAAGTTTCAAGGAGCTAGCACAAACCGTGTTTGATTTAGAGTTTCAAACACATCTATCTATAAAGCAGAAAACAGAGTGAAACCTAAAAATTCAAAGTGTTACTGGAAACGAACGCTTGAACCTAGAAGAGTGAAAATTGGGCAGCCAAGTGCGCTTAGTGAACTCATCATTACCACCAAGTATCATCAAGATTTGGTGAAAAAATGTTTGCTGAGATTTCAGCAAACTAGTAGTTTTTTGGAAGCTTGGCAACCCCTTTCAAACGAAAGTGTTTTTCGCCAGTCTCTGCATGGGGAAACAAACCATAGAGATAGAACTTAGAACTACTTCATTTGGTCACGTTTCAAGGAGCTAGCACAAACCGTGTTTGATTTAGAATTCCAAACACAGCTATCTATTTAGGAGAAAACAGAGTGAAACCTAAAAACTCAAACTGTTACTGGAAACGAAAGCTTCAACCTAGAAGAATAAAATTTGGGCAGCCAAGTGGGATTAGTGAACTGATCATTACCACCAAGTATCATCAAGATTTGGTGAAAAAATGTTTGCTGAGATTTCAGCAAACTAGTAGTTTTTTGGAAGCTTGGCAACCCCTTTCAAACGGAAGTGTTTTTCGCCAGTCTCTGCATCGGGTACTTCAAGAGGAAACAAACCATAGAGATAGAACTTAGAACTACTTCATTTGGTCAAGTTTCAAGGAGCTAGCACAAACCGTGTTTGATTTAGAGTTTCAAACACATCTATCTATATAGCAGAAAACAGAGTGAAACCTAAAAATTCAAACAGTCACTGGAAACGAAAGCTTCAACCTAGAAGAATAAAATTTGGGCAGCCAAGTGGGATTAGTGAACTGATCATTACCACCAAGTATCATCAAGATTTGGTGAAAAAATGTTTGCTGAGATTTCAGCAAACTAGTAGATTTTGGAAGCTTGGCAACCCCTTTCAAACGAAAGTGTTTTTCGCCAGTCTCTGCATGGGTTACTTCAAGAGGAAACAAACCATAGAGATAGAACTTAGAACTACTTCATTTTGTCAAGTTTCAAGGAGCTAGCACAAACCGTGTTTGATTTAGAGTTTCAAACACATTTATCTATATAACAGAAAACAGAGTGAAACCTAAAAATTCAAACTGTTACTGGAAACGAACGCTTGAACCTAGAAGAGTGAAAATTGGGGAGCCAAGTGGGCTTAGTGAACTGATCATTACCACCAAGTATCATCAAGATTTGGTGAAAAAATGTTTGCTGAGATTTCAGCAAACGAGAAGTTTTTTGGAAGCTTGGCAACCCCTTTCAAACGAAAGTGTTCTTCGCCAATCTCTGCATGGGTTACTTCAAGAGGAAACAAACCATAGAGATAGAACTTAGAACTACTTCATTTTGTCAAGTTTCACGCAGCTAGCACAAACCGTGTTTGATTTAGAATTCCAAACACAGCTATCTATGTAGGAGAAAACAGAGTGAAACATAAAAATTCAAACTGTTACTGGAAACGAAAGCTTCAACCTAGAACAATAAAATTTGGGCAGCCAAGTGGGATTAGTGAACTGATCATTACCACCAAGTATCATCAAGATTTGGTGAAAAAATGTTTGCTGAGATTTCAGCAAACTAGTAGTTTTTTGGAAGCTTGGCAACCCCTTTCAAACGGAAGTGTTTTTCGCCAGTCTCTGCATGGGGTATTTCAAGAGGAAACAAACCATAGAGATAGAACTTAGAACTACTTCTTTTGGTCAAGTTTCAAGGAGCTAGCACAAACCGTGTTTGATTTAGAGTTTCAAACACATCTATCTATATAGCAGAAAACAGAGTGAAACCTAAAAATTCAAACAGTCACTGGAAACGAAAGCTTCAACCTAGAAGAATAAAATTTGGGCAGCCAAGTGGGATTAGTGAACTGATCATTACCACCAAGTATCATCAAGATTTGGTGAAAAAATGTTTGCTGAGATTTCAGCAAACTAGTAGTTTTTTGGAAGCTTGGCAACCCCTTTCAAACGAAAGTGTTTTTCGCCAGTCTCTGCATGGGGTACTTCAAGAGGAAACAAACCATAGAGATAGAACTTAGAACTACTTCATTTTGTGAAGTTTCAAGGAGCTAGCACAAACCGTGTTTGATTTAGAGTTTCAAACACATTTATCTATATAACAGAAAACAGAGTGAAACCTAAAAATTCAAAGTGTTACTGGAAACGAACGCTTGAACTTAGAAGAGTGAAAATTGGGGAGCCAAGTGGGCTTAGTGAACTGATCATTACCACCAAGTATCATCAAGATTTGGTGAAAAAATGTTTGCTGAGATTTCAGCAAACGAGAAGTTTTTTGGAAGCTTGGCAACCCCTTTCAAACGAAAGTGTTCTTCGCCAGTCTCTGCATGGGGTATTTCAAGAGGAAACAAACCATAGAGATAGAACTTAGAACTACTTCATTTTGTCAAGTTTCACGCAGCTAGCACAAACCGTGTTTGATTTAGAATTCCAAACACAGCTATCTATGTAGGAGAAAACAGAGTGAAACATAAAAATTCAAACTGTTACTGGAAACGAAAGCTTCAACCTAGAACAATAAAATTTGGGCAGCCAAGTGGGATTAGTGAACTGATCATTACCACCAAGTATCATCAAGATTTGGTGAAAAAATGTTTGCTGAGATTTCAGCAAACTAGTAGTTTTTTGGAAGCTTGGCAACCCCTTTCAAACGGAAGTGTTTTTCGCCAGTCTCTGCAGGGGTATTTCAAGAGGAAACAAACCATAGAGATAGAACTTAGAACTACTTCTTTTGGTCAAGTTTCAAAAAGCTAGCACAAACCGTGTTTGATTTAGAGTTTCAAACACATTTATCTATATAGCAGAAAACAGAGTGAAACCTAAAATTTCAAACAGTCACTGGAAACGAAAGCTTCAACCTAGAAGAATAAAATTTGGGCAGCCAAGTGGGATTACTGAACTGATCATTACCACCAAGTATCATCAAGATTTGGTGAAAAAATATTTGCTGAGATTTCAGCAAACTAGTAGTTTTTTTGGAAGCTTGGCAACCCCTTTCAAACGAAAGTGTTTTTCGCCAGTCTCTGCATGGGGTACTTCAAGAGGAAAAAAACCATAGAGATACAACTAACAACTACTTCATTTTGTCAAGTTTCAAGGAGCTAGCACAAACCGTGTTTGATTTAGAGTTTCAAACACATTTATCTATATAACAGAAAACAGAGTGAAACCTAAAAATTCAAAGTGTTACTGGAAACGAACGCTTGAAGCTAGAAGAGTGAAAATTGGGGAGCCAAGTGGGCTTAGTGAACTGATCATTACCACCAAGTATCATCAAGATTTGGTGAAAAAATGTTTGCTGAGATTTCAGTAAACGAGAAGTTTTTTGGAAGCTTGGCAACCCCTTTCAAACGAAAGTGTTCTTCGTCAGTCTCTGCATGGGGTACTTCAAGAGGAAACAAACCATAGAGATAGAACTTAGAACTACTTCATTTTGTCAAGTTTCACGCAGCTAGCACAAACCGTGTTTGATTTAGAATTCCAAACACAGCTATCTATGTAGGAGAAAACAGAGTGAAACATAAAAATTCAAACTGTTACTGGAAACGAAAGCTTCAACCTAGAACAATAAAATTTGGGCAGCCAAGTGGGATTAGTGAACTGATCATTACCACCAAGTATCATCAAGATTTGGTGAAAAAATGTTTGCTGAGATTTCAGCAAACTAGTAGTTTTTTGGAAGCTTGGCAACCCCTTTCAAACGGAAGTGTTTTTCGCCAGTCTCTGCATGGGGTATTTCAAGAGGAAACAAACCATAGAGATAGAACTTAGAACTACTTCTTTTGGTCAAGTTTCAAGGAGCTAGCACAAACCGTGTTTGATTTAGAGTTTCAAACACATTTATCTATATAGCAGAAAACAGAGTGAAACCTAAAAATTCAAACAGTCACTGGAAACGAAAGCTTCAACCTAGAAGAATAAAATTTGGGCAGCCAAGTGGGATTACTGAACTGATCATTACCACCAAGTATCATCAAGATTTGGTGAAAAAATATTTGCTGAGATTTCAGCAAACTAGTAGTTTTTTGGAAGCTTTCAACCCCTTTCAAACGAAAGTGTTTTTCGCCAGTCTCTGCATGGGGTACTTCAAGAGGAAAAAAACCATAGAGATACAACTAACAACTACTTCATTTTGTCAAGTTTCAAGGAGCTAGCACAAACCGTGTTTGATTTAGAGTTTCAAAGACATCTATCTATATAGCAGAAAACAGAGTGAAACCTAAAATTTCAAAGTGTTCCTGGAAACGAACGCTTGAACCTAGAAGAGTGAAAATTGGGCAGCCAAGTGGGCTTAGTGAACTGATCATTACCACCAAGTATCATCAAGATTTGGTGAAAAAATGTTTGCTGAGATTTCAGCAAACGAGTAGTTTTTTGGAAGCTTGGCAACCCCTTTGAAACGAAAGTGTTCTTCGCCAGTCTCTGCATGGGGTACTTCAAGAGGAAACAAACCATAGAGATAGAACTTAGAACTACTTCATTTTGTCCAGTTTCACGGAGCTAGCACAAACCGTGTTTGATTTAGAGTTTCAAACACATCTATCTATATAGCAGAAAACAGAGTGAAACCTAAAAATTCAAACTGTTACTGTAAACGAACGCTTGAACCTAGAAGAGTGAAAGTTGGGCAGCCAAGTGGGATTAGTGAACTGATCATTACCACCAAGTATCATCAAGATTTGGTGAAAAAATGTTTGCTGAGATTTCAGCAAACTAGTAGTTTTTTGGAAGCTTGGCAACCCCTTTCCAACGAAAGTGTTTTTTGCCAGTCTCTGCATGGGGTACTTCAAGAGGAAACAAACCATAGAGATAGAACTTAGAACTACTTCATTTGGTCAAGTTTCAAATAGCTAGCACAAACCGTGTTTGATTTAGAATTACAAACACAGCTATCTATGTAGGAGAAAACAGAGTGAAACCTAAAAATTCAAACTGTTACTGGAAACGAATGCTTCAACCTAGAAGAATAAAAATTGGGCAGCCAAGTGGGATTAGTGAACTGATCATTTCCACCAAGTATCATCAAGATTTGGTGAAAAAATGTTTGCTGAGATTTCAGCAAACTAGTAGTTTTTTGGAAGCTTGGCAACCCCTTTCAAACGAAAGTGTTTTTCGCCAGTCTCTGCATGGGGTACTTAAAGAGGAAACAAACCATAGAGATAGAAGTTACAACTACTTCATTTTGTCAAGTTTCAAGGAGCTAGCACAAACCGTGTTTGATTTAGAGTTTCAAAGACATCTATCTATATAGCAGAAAACAGAGTGAAACCTAAAATTTCAAAGTGTTTCTGGAAATGAACGCTTGAACCTAGAAGAGTAAAAATTGGGCAGCCAAGTGGGCTTAATGAACTTATCATTACCACCAAGTATCATCAAGTTTTGGTGAAAAAATGTTTGCTGAGATTTCAGCAAACTAGTAGTTTTTTGGAAGCTTGGCAACCCCTTTCAAACGAAAGTGTTCTTCGCCAGTCTCTGCATGGGGTACTTCAAGAGGAAACAAACCATAGAGATAGAACTTAGAACTACTTCATTTTGTCAAGTTTCAAGGAGCTAGCACAAACCGTGTTTGATTTAGAGTTTCAAACACATCTATCTATATAACAGAAAACAGAGTGAAACCTAAAAATTCAAAGTGTTACTGGAAACGAACGCTTGAACCTAGAAGAGTGAAAATTGGGCAGCCAAGTGGGCTTAGTGAACTGATCATTACCACCAAGTATCATCAAGATTTGGTGAAAAAATGTTTGCTGAGATTTCAGCAAACGAGAAGTTTTTTCGAAGCTTGGCAACCCCTTTCAAACGAAAGTGTTCTTCATCAGTCTCTGCATGGGGTACTTCAAGAGGAAACAAACCATAGAGATGAAACTTAGAACTACTTCATTTTGTCAAGTTTCACGGAGCTAGCACAAACCGTGTTTGATTTAGAGTTTCAAACACATCTATCTATATAGCAGAAAACAGAGTGAAACCTAAAATTTCAAAGTGTTACTGGAAACGAACGCTTGAACCTAGAAGAGTGAAAATTGGGCAGCCAAGTGGGCTTAGTGAACTGATCATTACCACCAAGTATCATCAAGATTTGGTGAAAAAATGTTTGCTGAGATTTCAGCAAACTAGTAGTTTTTTGGAAGCTTGGCAACCCCTTTCAAACGAAAGTGTTCTTCGCCAGTCTCTGCATGGGGTACTTCAAGAGGAAACAAACCATAGAGATAGAACTTAGAACTACTTCATTTTGTCAAGTTTCACGGAGCTAGCACAAACCGTGTTTGATTTAGGGTTTCAAACACATCTATCTATATAGCAGAAAACAGAGTGAAACCTTAAAATTCAAACTGTTACTGGAAACGAACGCTTAAACCTAGAACAGTGAAAGTTGGGCAGCCAAGTGGGATTAGTGAACTGATCATTACCACCAAGTATCATCAAGATTTGGTGAAAAAATGTTTGCTGAGATTTCAGCAAACTAGTAGTTTTTTGGAAGCTTGGCAACCCCTTTCCAACGAAAGTTTTTTTCGCCAGTCTCTGCATGGGGTACTTCAAGAGGAAACAAAAAATAGAGATAGAACTTAGAACTACTTCATTTGGTCAAGTTTCAAGGAGCTAGCACAAACCGTGTTTGATTTAGAATTCCAAACACAGCTATCTATGTAGGAGAAAACAGAGTGAAACCTAAAAATTCAAACTGTTACTGGAAACGAAAGCTTCAACCTAGAAGAATAAAATTTGGGCAGCCAAGTGGGCTTAGTGAACTGATCATTACCACCAAGTATCATCAAGTTTTGGTGAAAAAATGTTTGCTGAGATTTCAGCAAACGAGAAGTTTTTTGGAAGCTTGGCAACCCCTTTCAAACGAAAGTGTTCTTCGCCAGTCTCTGCATGGGGTACTTCAAGAGGAAACAAACCATAGAGATAGAACTTAGAACTACTTCATTTTGTCAAGTTTCACGCAGCTAGCACAAACCGTGTTTGATTTAGAATTCCAAACACAGCTATCTATGTAGGAGAAAACAGAGTGAAACATAAAAATTCAAACTGTTACTGGAAACGAAAGCTTCAACCTAGAACAATAAAATTTGGGCAGCCAAGTGGGATTAGTGAACTGATCATTACCACCAAGTATCATCAAGATTTGGTGAAAAAATGTTTGCTGAGATTTCAGCAAACTAGTAGTTTTTTGGAAGCTTGGCAACCCCTTTCAAACGGAAGTGTTTTTCGCCAGTCTCTGCATGGGATATTTCAAGAGGAAACAAACCATAGAGATAGAACTTAGAACTACTTCATTTGGTCAAGTTTCAAGGAGCTAGCACAAACCGTGTTTGATTTAGAATTCCAAACACAGCTATCTATGTAGGAGAAAACAGAGTGAAACCTAAAAATTCAAACTGTTACTGGAAACGAATGCTTCAACCTAGAACAATAAAATTTGGGCAGCCAAGTGGGATTAGTGAACTGATCATTACCACCAAGTATCATCAAGATTTGGTGAAAAAATGTTTGCTGAGATTTCAGCAAACTAGTAGTTTTTTGGAAGCTTGGCAACCCCTTTCAAACGAAAGTGTTTTTCGCCAGTCTCTGCATGGGGTACTTCAAGAGGAAACAAACCATAGAGATAGAAGTTACAACTACTTCATTTTGTCAAGTTTCAAGGAGCTAGCACAAACCGTGTTTGATTTAGAGTTTCAAAGACATCTATCTATATAGCAGAAAACAGAGTGAAACGTAAAATTTCAAAGTGTTTCTGGAAACGAACGCTTGAACGTAGAAGAGTAAAAATTGGGCAGCCAAGTGGGCTTAGTGAACTGATCATTACCACCAAGTATCATCAAGTTTTGGTGAAAAAATGTTTGCTGAGATTTCAGCAAACTAGTAGTTTTTTGGAAGCTTGGCAACCCCTTTCAAACGAAAGTGTTCTTCGCCAGTCTCTGGATGGGGTACTTCAAGAGGAAACAAACCATAGAGATAGAACTTAGAACTACTTCATTTTGTCAAGTTTCACGGAGCTAGCACAAACCGTGTTTGATTTAGAGTTTCAAACACATCTATCTATATAACAGAAAACAGAGTGAAACCTAAAAATTCAAACTGTTACTGGATACGAACGCTTGAACCTAGAAGAGTGAAAGTTGGGCAGCCAAGTGGGATTAGTGAACTGATCATTACCACCAAGTATCATCAAGATTTGGTGAAAAAATGTTTGCTGAGATTTCAGCAAACTAGTAGTTTTTTGGAAGCTTGGCAACCCCTTTCAAACGAAAGTGTTTTTCGCCAGTCTCTGCATGGGGTACTTCAAGAGGAAACAAACCATAGAGATAGAACTTAGAACTACTTCATTTTGTCAAGTTTCAAGGAGCTAGCACAAACCGTGTTTGATTTAGAGTTTCAAACACATCTATCTATATAACAGAAAACAGAGTGAAACCTAAAAATTCAAAGTGTTACTGGAAACGAACGCTTGAACCTAGAAGAGTGAAAATTGGGCAGCCAAGTGGGCTTAGTGAACTGATCATTACCACCAAGTATCATCAAGATTTGGTGAAAAAATGTTTGCTGAGATTTCAGCAAACGAGAAGTTTTTTCGAAGCTTGGCAACCCCTTTCAAACGAAAGTGTTCTTAACCAGTCTCTGCATGGGGTACTTCAAGAGGAAACAAACCATAGAGATAGAACTTAGAACTACTTCATTTTGTCAAGTTTCACGGAGCTAGCACAAACCGTGTTTGATTTAGAGTTTCAAACACATCTATCTATATAGCAGAAAACAGAGTGAAACCTAAAATTTCAAAGTGTTACTGGAAACGAACGCTTGAACCTAGAAGAGTGAAAATTGGGCAGCCAAGTGGGCTTAGTGAACTGATCATTACCACCAAGTATCATCAAGATTTGGTGAAAAAATGTTTGCTGAGATTTCAGCAAACTAGTAGTTTTTTGGAAGCTTGGCAACCCCTTTCAAACGAAAGTGTTCTTCGCCAGTCTCTGCATGGGGTACTTCAAGAGGAAACAAACCATAGAGATAGAACTTAGAACTACTTCATTTTGTCAAGTTTCACGGAGCTAGCACAAACCGTGTTTGATTTAGGGTTTCAAACACATCTATCTATATAGCAGAAAACAGAGTGAAACCTTAAAATTCAAACTGTTACTGGAAACGAACGCTTAAACCTAGAACAGTGAAAGTTGGGCAGCCAAGTGGGATTAGTGAACTGATCATTACCACCAAGTATCATCAAGATTTGGTGAAAAAATGTTTGCTGAGATTTCAGCAAACTAGTAGTTTTTTGGAAGCTTGGCAACCCCTTTCCAACGAAAGTTTTTTTCGCCAGTCTCTGCATGGGGTACTTCAAGAGGAAACAAAAAATAGAGATAGAACTTAGAACTACTTCATTTGGTCAAGTTTCAAGGAGCTAGCACAAACCGTGTTTGATTTAGAATTCCAAACACAGCTATCTATGTAGGAGAAAACAGAGTGAAACCTAAAAATTCAAACTGTTACTGGAAACGAAAGCTTCAACCTAGAAGAATAAAATTTGGGCAGCCAAGTGGGCTTAGTGAACTGATCATTACCACCAAGTATCATCAAGTTTTGGTGAAAAAATGTTTGCTGAGATTTCAGCAAACGAGAAGTTTTTTGGAAGCTTGGCAACCCCTTTCAAACGAAAGTGTTCTTCGCCAGTCTCTGCATGGGGTACTTCAAGAGGAAACAAACCATAGAGATAGAACTTAGAACTACTTCATTTTGTCAAGTTTCACGCAGCTAGCACAAACCGTGTTTGATTTAGAATTCCAAACACAGCTATCTATGTAGGAGAAAACAGAGTGAAACATAAAAATTCAAACTGTTACTGGAAACGAAAGCTTCAACCTAGAACAATAAAATTTGGGCAGCCAAGTGGGATTAGTGAACTGATCATTACCACCAAGTATCATCAAGATTTGGTGAAAAAATGTTTGCTGAGATTTCAGCAAACTAGTAGTTTTTTGGAAGCTTGGCAACCCCTTTCAAACGGAAGTGTTTTTCGCCAGTCTCTGCATGGGATATTTCAAGAGGAAACAAACCATAGAGATAGAACTTAGAACTACTTCATTTGGTCAAGTTTCAAGGAGCTAGCACAAACCGTGTTTGATTTAGAATTCCAAACACAGCTATCTATGTAGGAGAAAACAGAGTGAAACCTAAAAATTCAAACTGTTACTGGAAACGAATGCTTCAACCTAGAACAATAAAATTTGGGCAGCCAAGTGGGATTAGTGAACTGATCATTACCACCAAGTATCATCAAGATTTGGTGAAAAAATGTTTGCTGAGATTTCAGCAAACTAGTAGTTTTTTGGAAGCTTGGCAACCCCTTTCAAACGAAAGTGTTTTTCGCCAGTCTCTGCATGGGGTACTTCAAGAGGAAACAAACCATAGAGATAGAAGTTACAACTACTTCATTTTGTCAAGTTTCAAGGAGCTAGCACAAACCGTGTTTGATTTAGAGTTTCAAAGACATCTATCTATATAGCAGAAAACAGAGTGAAACGTAAAATTTCAAAGTGTTTCTGGAAACGAACGCTTGAACGTAGAAGAGTAAAAATTGGGCAGCCAAGTGGGCTTAGTGAACTGATCATTACCACCAAGTATCATCAAGTTTTGGTGAAAAAATGTTTGCTGAGATTTCAGCAAACTAGTAGTTTTTTGGAAGCTTGGCAACCCCTTTCAAACGAAAGTGTTCTTCGCCAGTCTCTGGATGGGGTACTTCAAGAGGAAACAAACCATAGAGATAGAACTTAGAACTACTTCATTTTGTCAAGTTTCACGGAGCTAGCACAAACCGTGTTTGATTTAGAGTTTCAAACACATCTATCTATATAACAGAAAACAGAGTGAAACCTAAAAATTCAAACTGTTACTGGATACGAACGCTTGAACCTAGAAGAGTGAAAGTTGGGCAGCCAAGTGGGATTAGTGAACTGATCATTACCACCAAGTATCATCAAGATTTGGTGAAAAAATGTTTGCTGAGATTTCAGCAAACTAGTAGTTTTTTGGAAGCTTGGCAACCCCTTTCAAACGAAAGTGTTTTTCGCCAGTCTCTGCATGGGGTACTTCAAGAGGAAACAAACCATAGAGATAGAACTTAGAACTACTTCATTTTGTCAAGTTTCAAGGAGCTAGCACAAACCGTGTTTGATTTAGAGTTTCAAACACATCTATCTATATAACAGAAAACAGAGTGAAACCTAAAAATTCAAAGTGTTACTGGAAACGAACGCTTGAACCTAGAAGAGTGAAAATTGGGCAGCCAAGTGGGCTTAGTGAACTGATCATTACCACCAAGTATCATCAAGATTTGGTGAAAAAATGTTTGCTGAGATTTCAGCAAACGAGAAGTTTTTTCGAAGCTTGGCAACCCCTTTCAAACGAAAGTGTTCTTAACCAGTCTCTGCATGGGGTACTTCAAGAGGAAACAAACCATAGAGATAGAACTTAGAACTACTTCATTTTGTCAAGTTTCACGGAGCTAGCACAAACCGTGTTTGATTTAGAGTTTCAAACACATCTATCTATATAGCAGAAAACAGAGTGAAACCTAAAATTTCAAAGTGTTACTGGAAACAAACGCTTGAACCTAGAAGAGTGAAAATTATGCAGCCAAGTGGGCTTAGTGAACTGATCATTACCACCAAGTATCATCAAGATTTGGTGAAAAAATGTTTGCTGAGATTTCAGCAAACTAGTAGTTTTTTGGAAGCTTGGCAACCCCTTTCAAACGAAAGTGTTCTTCGCCAGTCTCTGCATGGGGTACTTCAAGAGGAAACAAACCATAGAGATAGAACTTAGAACTACTTCATTTTGTCAAGTTTCACGGAGCTAGCACAAACCGTGTTTGATTTAGGGTTTCAAACACATCTATCTATATAGCAGAAAATAGAGTGAAACCTAAAAATTCAAACTGTTACTGGAAACGAACGCTTGAACCTAGAAGAGTGAAAGTTGGGCAGCCAAGTGGGATTAGTGAACTGATCATTACCACCAAGTATCATCAAGATTTGGTGAAAAAATGTTTGCTGAGATTTCAGCAAACTAGTAGTTTTTTGGAAGCTTGGCAACCCCTTTCCAACGAAAGTTTTTTTTGCCAGTCTCTGCATGGGGTACTTCAAGAGGAAACAAACCATAGAGATAGAACTTAGAACTACTTCATTTGGTCAAGTTTCAAGGAGCTAGCACAAACCGTGTTTGATTTAGAATTCCAAACACAGCTATCTATGTAGGAGAAAACAGAGTGAAACCTAAAAATTCAAACTGTTACTGGAAACGAAAGCTTCAACCTAGAAGAATAAAATTTGGGCAGCCAAGTGGGCTTAGTGAACTGATCATTACCACCAAGTATCATCAAGTTTTGGTGAAAAAATGTTTGCTGAGATTTCAGCAAACTAGTAGTTTTTTGGAAGCTTTGCAACCCCTTTAATACGAAAGTGTTCTTCGCCAGTCTCTGCATGGGGTACTTCAAGAGGAAACAAACCATAGAGATAGAACTTAGAACTACTTCATTTTGTCATGTTTCACGGAGCTAGCACAAACCGTGTTTGATTTAGAGTTTCAAACACATCTATCTATATAACAGAAAACAGAGTGAAACCTAAAAATTCAAACTGTTACTGGAAACGAACGCTTGAACCTAGAAGAGTGAAAGTTGGGCAGCCAAGTGGGATTAGTGAACTGATCATTACCACCAAGTATCATCAAGATTTGGTGAAAAAATGTTTGCTGAGATTTCAGCAAACTAGTAGTTTTTTGGAAGCTTGGCAACCCCTTTCAAACGAAAGTGTTTTTCGCGAGTCTCTGCATGGGGTACTTCAAGAGGAAAAAAACCATAGAGATAGAACTAACAACTACTTCATTTTGTCAAGTTTCAAGGAGCTAGCACAAACCGTGTTTGATTTAGAGTTTCAAAGACATCTATCTATATAGCAGAAAACAGAGTGAAACCTAAAATTTCAAAGTGTTACTGGAAACGAACGCTTGAACCTAGAAGAGTAAAAACTGGGCTGCCAAGTGGGCTTAGTGAACTGATCATTACCACCAAGTATCATCAATTTTTGGTAAAAAAATGTTTGCTGAGATTTCAGCAAACTAGTAGTTTTTTGGAAGCTTGGCAACCCCTTTAAAACGAAAGTGTTTTTCGCCAGTCTCTGCATGGGGTACTTCTAGAGGAAACAAACCATAGAGATAGAACTTAGAACTACTTCATTTGGTCAAGTTTCAAGGAGCTAGCACAAACCGTGTTTGATTTAGAGTTTCAAACACATCTATCTATAAAGCAGAAAACAGAGTGAAACCTAAAAATTCATAGTGTTACTGGAAACGAACGCTTGAACCTAGAAGAGTGAAAATTGTGCAGCCAAGTGGGCTTAGTGAACTCATCATTACCACCAAGTATCATCAAGATTTGGTGAAAAAATGTTTGCTGAGATTTCAGCAAACTAGTAGTTTTTTGGAAGCTTGGCAACCCCTTTCAAACGAAAGTGTTTTTCGCCAGTCTCTGCATGGGGTACTACAAGAGGAAACAAACCATAGAGATAGAACTTAGAACTACTTCATTTTGTCAAGTTTCAAGGAGCTAGCACAAACCGTGTTTGATTTAGAGTTTCAAACACATCTATCTATATAACAGAAAACAGAGTGAAACCTAAAAATTCAAAGTGTTACTGGAAACGAACGCTTGAACCTAGAAGAGTGAAAATTGGGAAGCCAAGTGGGCTTAGTGAACTGATCATTACCACAAAGTATCATCAAGATTTGGTGAAAAAATGTTTGCTGAGATTTCAGCAAACGAGAAGTTTTTTGGAAGCTTGGCAACCCCTTTCAAACGAAAGTGTTCTTCGCCAGTCTCTGCATGGGGTACTTCAAGAGGAAACAAACCATAGAGATAGAACTTAGAACTACTTCATTTTGTCAAGTTTCACGCAGCTAGCACAAACCGTGTTTGATTTAGAATTCCAAACACAGCTATCTATGTAGGAGAAAACAGAGTGAAACATAAAAATTCAAACTGTTACTGGAAACGAAAGCTTCAACCTAGAACAATAAAATTTGGGCAGCCAAGTGGGATTAGTGAACTGATCATTACCACCAAGTATCATCAAGATTTGGTGAAAAAATGTTTGCTGAGATTTCAGCAAACTAGTAGTTTTTTGGAAGCTTGGCAACCCCTTTCCAACGAAAGTGTTTTTCGCCAGTCTCTGCATGGGGTACTTCAAGAGGAAACAAACCATAGAGATAGAACTTAGAACTACTTCATTTGGTCAAGTTTCAAGGAGCTAGCACAAACCGTGTTTGATTTAGAATTCCAAACAGAGCTATCTATGTAGGAGAAAACAGAGTGAAACCTAAAAATTCAAACTGTTACTGGAAACGAAAGCTTCAACCTAGAAGAATAAAATTTGGGCAGCCAAGTGGGATTAGTGAACCGATCATTACCACCAAGTATCATCAAGATTTGGTGAAAAAATATTTGCTGAGATTTCAGCAAACTAGTAGTTTTTTGGAAGCTTGGCAACCCCTTTCAAACGGAAGTGTTTTTCGCCAGTCTCTGCATGGGCTACTTCACGAGGAAACAAACCATAGAGATAGAACTTAGAACTACTTCATTTGGTCAAGTTTCAAGGAGCTAGCACAAACGGTGTTTGATTTAGAGTTTCAAACACATCTATCTATATAGCAGAAAACAGAGTGAAACCTAAAAATTCAAAGTGTTACTGGAAACGAACGCTTGAACCTAGAAGAGTGAAAATTGGGCAGCCAAGTGGGCTTAGTGAACTCATCATTACCACCAAGTATCATCAAGATTTGGTGAAAAAATGTTTGCTGAGATTTCAGCAAACTAGTAGTTTTTTGGAAGCTTGGCAACCCCTTTCAAAGAAAGTGTTTTTCGCCAGTCTCTGCATGGGGTACTTCAAGAGGAAACAAACCATAGAGATAGAACTTAGAACTACTTCATTTGGTCAAGTTTCAAGGAGCTAGCACAAACCGTGTTTGATTTAGAGTTTCAAACACATCTATCTATATAGCAGAAAACAGAGTGAAACCTAAAAATTCAAACAGTCACTGGAAACGAAAGCTTCAACCTAGAAGAATAAAATTTGGGCAGCCAAGTGGGATTAGTGAACTGATCATTACCACCAAGTATCATCAAGATTTGGTGAAAAAATGTTTGCTGAGATTTCAGCAAACTAGTAGTTTTTTGGAAGCTTGGCAACCCCTTTCAAACGAAAGTGTTTTTCGCGAGTCTCTGCATGGGGTACTTCAAGAGGAAAAAAACCATAGAGATAGAACTAACAACTACTTCATTTTGTCAAGTTTCAAGGAGCTAGCACAAACCGTGTTTGATTTAGAGTTTCAAAGACACCTATCTATATAGCAGAAAACAGAGTGAAACCTAAAATTTCAAAGTGTTACTGGAAACGAACGCTTGAACCTAGAAGAGTAAAAACTGGGCTGCCAAGTGGGCTTAGTGAACTGATCATTACCACCAAGTATCATCAATTTTTGGTAAAAAAATGTTTGCTGAGATTTCAGCAAACTAGTAGTTTTTTGGAAGCTTGGCAACCCCTTTAAAACGAAAGTGTTTTTCGCCAGTCTCTGCATGGGGTACTTCTAGAGGAAACAAACCATAGAGATAGAACTTAGAACTACTTCATTTGGTCAAGTTTCAAGGAGCTAGCACAAACCGTGTTTGATTTAGAGTTTCAAACACATCTATCTATAAAGCAGAAAACAGAGTGAAACCTAAAAATTCAAAGTGTTACTGGAAACGAACGCTTGAACCTAGAAGAGTGAAAATTGGGCAGCCAAGTGGGCTTAGTGAACTCATCATTACCACCAAGTATCATCAAGATTTGGTGAAAAAATGTTTGCTGAGATTTCAGCAAACTAGTAGTTTTTTGGAAGCTTGGCAACCCCTTTCAAACGAAAGTGTTTTTCGCCAGTCTCTGCATGGGGTACTTCAAGAGGAAACAAACCATAGAGATAGAACTTAGAACTACTTCATTTTGTCAAGTTTCAAGGAGCTAGCACAAACCGTGTTTGATTTAGAGTTTCAAACACATCTATCTATATAACAGAAAACAGAGTGAAACCTAAAAATTCAAAGTGTTACTGGAAACGAACGCTTGAACCTAGAAGAGTGAAAATTGGGCAGCCAAGTGGGCTTAGTGAACTGATCATTACCACCAAGTATCATCAAGATTTGGTGAAAAAATGTTTGCTGAGATTTCAGCAAACTAGTAGTTTTTTGGAAGCTTGGCAACCCCTTTCAAACGAAAGTGTTCTTCGCCAGTCTCTGCATGGGGTACTTCAAGAGGAAACAAACCATAGAGATAGAACTTAGAACTACTTCATTTTGTCAAGTTTCACGGAGCTAGCACAAACCGTGTTTGATTTAGAGTTTCAAACACATCTATCTATATAGCAGAAAACAGAGTGAAACCTAAGAATTCAAACTGTTACTGGAAACGAACGCTTGAACCTAGAAGAGTGAAAGTTGGGCAGCCAAGTGGGATTAGTGAACTGATCATTACCACCAAGTATCATCAAGATTTGGTTAAAAAATGTTTGCTGAGATTTCAGCAAACTAGTAGTTTTTTGGAAGCTTGGCAACCCCTTTCCAACGAAAGTGTTTTTCGCCAGTCTCTGCATGGGGTACTTCAAGAGGAAACAAACCATAGAGATAGAACTTAGAACTACTTCATTTGGTCAAGTTTCAAGGAGCTAGCACAAACCGTATTTGATTTAGAATTCCAAACAGAGCTATCTATGTAGGAGAAAACAGAGTGAAACCTAAAAATTCAAACTGTTACTGGAAACGAAAGCTTCAACCTAGAAGAATAAAATTTGGGCAGCCAAGTGGGATTAGTGAACCGATCATTACCACCAAGTATCATCAAGATTTGGTGAAAAAATATTTGCTGAGATTTCAGCAAACTAGTAGTTTTTTGGAAGCTTGGCAACCCCTTTCAAACGGAAGTGTTTTTCGTCAGTCTCTGCATGGGGTACTTCACGAGGAAACAAACCATAGAGATAGAACTTAGAACTACTTCATTTGGTCAAGTTTTAAGGAGCTAGCACAAAGGGTGTTTGATTTAGAGTTTCAAACACATCTATCTATATAGCAGAAAACAGAGTGAAACCTAAAAATTCAAACAGTCACTGGAAACGAAAGCTTCAACCTAGAAGAATAAAATTTGGGCAGCCAAGTGGGATTAGTGAACTGATCATTACCACCAAGTATCATCAAGATTTGGTGAAAAAATGTTTGCTGAGATTTCAGCAAACTAGTAGTTTTTTGGAAGCTTGGCAACCCCTTTCAAACGAAAGTTTTTTTCGCCAGTCTCTGCATGGGGTACTTCAAGAGGAAAAAAACCATAGAGATAGAACTAACAACTACTTCATTTTGTCAAGTTTCAAGGAGCTAGCACAAACCGTGTTTGATTTAGAGTTTCAAACACATCTATCTATAAAGCAGAAAACAGAGTGAAACCTAAAATTTCAAAGTGTTACTGGAAACGAACGCTTGAACCTAGAAGAGTGAAAATTGGGCAGCCAAGTGGGCTTAGTGAACTGGTCATTACCACCAAGTATCATCAAGATTTGGTGAAAAAGTGTTTGCTGAGATTTCAGCAAACGAGTAGTTTTTTGGAAGCTTGGCAACCCCTTTCAAACGAAAGTGTTCTTCGCCAGTCTCTGCATGGGGTACTTCAAGAGGAAACAAAACATAGAGATAGAACTTAGAACTACTTCATTTTGTCAAGTTTCAAGGAGCTAGCACAAACCGTGTTTGATTTAGAGTTTCAAACACATCTATCTATATAGCAGAAAACAGAGTGAAACCTAAAAATTCAAACTGTTACTGGAAACGAACGCTTGAACCTAGAAGAGTGAAAGTTGGGCAGCCAAGTGGGATTAGTGAACTGATCATTACCACCAAGTATCATCAAGATTTGGTGAAAAAATGTTTGCTGAGATTTCAGCAAACTAGTAGTTTTTTGGAAGCTTGGCAACCCCTTTCCAACGAAAGTGTTCTTCGCCAGTCTCTGCATGGGGTACTTCAAGAGGAAACAAACCATAGAGATAGAACTTAGAACTACTTCATTTGGTCAAGTTTCAAGGAGCTAGCACAAACCATGTTTGATTTAGAATTCCAAACACAGCTATCTATGTAGGAGAAAACAGAGTGAAACCTAAAAATTCAAACTGTTACTGGAAACGAATGCTTCAACCAAGAAGAAGAAAAATTGGGCAGCCAAGTGGGATTAGTGAACTGATCATTACCACCAAGTATCATCAAGATTTGGTGAAAAAATGTTTGCTGAGATTTCAGCAAACTAGTAGTTTTTTGGAAGCTTGGCAACCCCTTTCAAACGAAAGTGTTTTTCGCCAGTCTCTGCATGGGGTACTTCAAGAGGAAACAAACCATAGAGATAGAACTTACAACTACTTCATTTTGTCAAGTTTCACGGAGCTAGCACAAACCGTTTTTGATTTAGAGTTTCAAAGACATCTATCTATATAGCAGAAAACAGAGTGAAACCTAAAATTTCAAAGTGTTTCTGGAAACGAACGCTTGAACCTAGAAGAGTAAAAATTGGGCAGCCAAGTGGGCTTAGTGAACTGATCATTACCACCAAGTATCATCAAGTTTTGGTGAAAAAAATTTTTGCTGACATTTCAGCAAACTAGTAGTTTTTTGGAAGCTTGGCAACCCCTTTAAAACGAAAGTGTTCTTCGCCAGTCTCTGCATGGGGTACTTCAAGAGGAAACAAACCATAGAGATAGAACTTAGAACTACTTCATTTTGTCAAGTTTCACGGAGCTAGCACAAACCGTGTTTGATTTAGAGTTTCAAACACATCTATCTATATAGCAGAAAACAGAGTGAAACCTAAAAATTCAAACTGTTACTGGAAACGAATGCTTCAACCTAGAAGAGTGAAAGTTGGGCAGCCAAGTGGGCTTAGTGAACTGATCATTACCACCAAGTATCATCAAGATTTGGTGAAAAAATGTTTGCTGAGATTTCAGCAAACTAGTAGTTTTTTGGAAGCTTGGCAACCCCTTTCAAACGAAAGTGTTTTTCACCAGTCTCTACATGGGGTACTTCAAGAGGAAACAAACCATAGAGATAGAACTTAGAACTACTTCATTTGGTCAAGTTTCAAGGAGCTAGCACAAACCGTGTTTGATTTAGAATTCCAAACACAGCTATCTATGTAGGAGAAAACAGAGTGAAACCTAAAAATTCAAACTGTTACTGGAAACGAAAGCTTCAACCTAGAAGAATAAAAATTGGGCAGCCAAGTGGGATTAGTGAACTGATCATTACCACCAAGTATCATCAAGATTTGGTGAAAAAAATGTTTGCTGAGATTTCAGCAAACTAGTAGTTTTTTGGAAGCTTGGCAACCCCTTTCAAACGAAAGTGTTTTTCGCCAGTCTCTGCATGGGGTACTTCAAGAGGAAACAAACCATAGAGATAGAACTTACAACTACTTCATTTTGTCAAGTTTCAAGGAGCTAGCACAAACCGTGTTTGATTTAGAGTTTCAAAGACATCTATCTATATAGCAGAAAACAGAGTGAAACCTAAAATTTCAAAGTGTTTCTGGAAACGAACGCTTGAACCTAGAAGAGTAAAAATTGGGCAGCCAAGTGGGCTTAGTGAACTGATCATTACCACCAAGTATCATCAAGTTTTGGTGAAAAAATGTTTGCTGAGATTTCAGCAAACTAGTAGTTTTTTGGAAGCTTGGCAACCCCTTTCAAACGAAAGTGTTCTTCGCCAGTCTCTGCATGGGGTACTTCAAGAGGAAACAAACCATAGATATAGAACTTAGAACTACTTCATTTTGTCAAGTTTCAAGGAGCTATCACAAACCGTGTTTGATTTAGAGTTTCAAACACATCTATCTATATAACAGAAAACAGAGTGAAACCTAAAAATTCAAAGTGTTACTGGAAACGAACGCTTGAACCTAGAAGAGTGAAAATTGGGCAGCCAAGTGGGCTTAGTGAACTGATCATTACCACCAAGTATCATCAAGATTTGGTGAAAAAATGTTTGCTGAGATTTCAGCAAACGAGAAGTTTTTTGGAAGCTTGGCAACACCTTTCAAACGAAAGTGTTCTTCGCCAGTCTCTGCATGGGGTACTTCAAGAGGAAACAAACCATAGAGATAGAACTTAGAACTAATTCATTTTGTCAAGTTTCACGGAGCTAGCACAAACCGTGTTTGATTTAGAGTTTCAAACACATCTATCTATATAGCAGAAAACAGAGTGAAACCTAAAAATTCAAACAGTCACTGGAAACGAAAGCTTCAACCTAGAAGAATAAAATTTGGGCAGCCATGTGGGATTAGTGAACTGATCATTACCACCAAGTATCATCAAGATTTGGTGAAAAAATGTTTGCTGAGATTTCAGCAAACTAGTAGTTTTTTGGAAGCTTGGCAAACCCTTTCAAACGAAAGTGTTTTTCGCCAGTCTCTACATGGGGTACTTCAAGAGGAAAAAAACCATAGAGATAGAACTAACAACTACTTGGTTTGGCATGTTTCAAGGAGCTAGCACAAACCGTGTTTGATTTAGAGTTTCAAACACATCTATCTATAAAGCAGAAAACAGAGTGAAACCTAAAAATTCAAAGTGTTACTGGAAACGAACGCTTGAACCTAGAAGAGTGAAAATTGGGCAGCCAAGTGGGCTTAGTGAACTCATCATTACCACCAAGTATCATCAAGATTTGGTGAAAAAATGTTTGCTGAGATTTCAGCAAACTAGTAGTTTTTTGGAAGCTTGGCAACCCCTTTCAAACGAAAGTGTTTTTCGCCAGTCTCTGCATGGGGTACTTCAAGAGGAAACAAACCATAGAGATAGAACTTAGAACTACTTCATTTGGTCAAGTTTCAAGGAGCTAGCACTAACCGTGTTTGATTTAGAGTTTCAAACACATCTATCTATATAGCAGAAAACAGAGTGAAACCTAAAAATTCAAACAGTCACTGGAAACGAAAGCTTCAACCTAGAAGAATAAAATTTGGGCAGCCAAGTGGGATTAGTGAACTGATCATTACCACCAAGTATCATCAAGATTTGGTGAAAAAATGTTTGCTGAGATTTCAGCAAACTAGTAGTTTTTTGGAAGCTTGGCAACACCTTTCAAACGAAAGTGTTTTTCGCGAGTCTCTGCATGGGGTACTTCAAGAGGAAAAAAACCATAGAGATAGAACTAACAACTACTTCATTTTGTCAAGTTTCAAGGAGCTAGCACAAACCGTGTTTGATTTAGAGTTTCAAAGACATCTATCTATATAGCAGAAAACAGAGTGAAACCTAAAATTTCAAAGTGTTACTGGAAACGAACGCTTGAACCTAGAAGAGTAAAAACTGGGCTGCCAAGTGGGCTTAGTGAACTGATCATTACCACCAAGTATCATCAATTTTTGGTAAAAAAATGTTTGCTGAGATTTCAGCAAACTAGTAGTTTTTTGGAAGCTTGGCAACCCCTTTAAAACGAAAGTGTTTTTCACCAGTCTCTGCATGGGGTACTTCTAGAGGAAACAAACCATAGAGATAGAACTTAGAACTACTTCATTTGGTCAAGTTTCAAGGAGCTAGCACAAACCGTGTTTGATTTAGAGTTTCAAACACATCTATCTATAAAGCAGAAAACAGAGTGAAACCTAAAAATTCAAAGTGTTACTGGAAACGAACGCTTGAACCTAGAAGAGTGAAAATTGGGCAGCCAAGTGGGCTTAGTGAACTCATCATTACCACCAAGTATCATCAAGATTTGGTGAAAAAATGTTTGCTGAGATTTCAGCAAACTAGTAGTTTTTTGGAAGCTTGGCAACCCCTTTCAAACGAAAGTGTTTTTCGCCAGTCTCTGCATGGGGTACTTCAAGAGGAAACAAACCATAGAGATAGAACTTAGAACTACTTCATTTTGTCAAGTTTCAAGGAGCTAGCACAAACCGTGTTTGATTTAGAGTTTCAAACACATCTATCTATATAACAGAAAACAGAGTGAAACCTAAAAATTCAAAGTGTTACTGGAAACGAACGCTTGAACCTAGAAGAGTGAAAATTGGGAAGCCAAGTGGGCTTAGTGAACTGATCATTACCACCAAGTATCATCAAGATTTGGTGAAAAAATGTTTGCTGAGATTTCAGCAAACGAGAAGTTTTTTGGAAGCTTGGCAACCCCTTTCAAACGAAAGTGTTCTTCGCCAGTCTCTGCATGGGGTACTTCAAGAGGAAACAAACCATAGAGATAGAACTTACAACTACTTCATTTGGTCAAGTTTCACGGAGCTAGCACAAACCGTGTTTGATTTAGAGTTTCAAACACATCTATCTATATAGCAGAAAACAGAGTGAAACCTAAAAATTCAAACTGTTACTGGAAACGAACGCTTGAACCTAGAAGAGTGAAAGTTGGGCAGCCAAGTGGGATTAGTGAACTGATCATTACCACCAAGTATCATCAAGATTTGGTGAAAAAATGTTTGCTGAGATTTCAGCAAACTAGTAGTTTTTTGGAAGCTTGGCAACCCCTTTCCAACGAAAGTGTTTTTCGCCAGTCTCTGCATGGGGTACTTCAAGAGGAAACAAACCATAGAGATAGAACTTAGAACTACTTCATTTGGTCAAGTTTCAAGGAGCTAGCACAAACCGTGTTTGATTTAGAATTCCAAACACAGCTATCTATGTAGGAGAAAACAGAGTAAAACCTAAAAATTCAAACTGTTACTGGAAACGAAAGCTTCAACCTAGAAGAATAAAATTTGGGCAGCCAAGTGGGATTAGTGAACCGATCATTACCACCAAGTATCATCAAGATTTGGTGAAAAAATGTTTGCTGAGATTTCAGCAAACTAGTAGTTTTTTGGAAGCTTGGCAAACCTTTTCAAACGGAAGTGTTTTTCGCCAGTCTCTGCATGGGGTACTTCACGAGGAAACAAACCATAGAGATAGAACTTAGAACTACTTCATTTGGTCAAGTTTCAAGGAGCTAGCACAAACGGTGTTTGATTTAGAGTTTCAAACACATCTATCTATATAGCAGAAAACAGAGTGAAACCTAAAAATTCAAACAGTCACTGGAAACGAAAGCTTCAACCTAGAAGAATAAAATTTGGGCAGCCAAGTGGGATTAGTGAACTGATCATTACCACCAAGTATCATCAAGATTTGGTGAAAAAATGTTTGCTGAGATTTCAGCAAACTAGTAGTTTTTTGGAAGCTTGGCAACCCCTTTCAAAGGGAAGTGTTTTTCGCCAGTCTCTGCATGGGGTACTTCAAGAGGAAACAAACCATAGAGATAGAACTTAGAACTACTTCATTTGGTCAAGTTTCAAGGAGCTAGCACAAACCGTGTTTGATTTAGAGTTTCAAACACATCTATCTATATAGCAGAAAACAGAGTGAAACCTAAAATTTCAAAGTGTTACTGGAAACGAACGCTTGAACCTAGAAGAGTAAAAATTGGGCTGCCAAGTGGGCTTAGTGAACTGATCATCAAGTTTCAAGGAGCTAGCACAAACCGTGTTTGATTTAGAGTTTCAAACACATCTATCTATATAGCAGAAAACAGAGTGAAACCTAACAATTCAAACTGTTACTGGAAACGAACGCTTGAACCTAGAAGAGTGAAAATTGGGCAGCCAAGTGGGCTTAGTGAACTGATCATTACCACCAAGTATCATCAAGATTTGGTGAAAAAATGTTTGCTGAGATTTCAGCAAACGAGTAGTTTTTTGGAAGCTTGGCAACCCCTTTCAAATGAAAGTGTTCTTCGCCAGTCTCGGCATGGGGTACTTCAAGAGGAAACAAACCAAAAAGATAGAAATTAGAACTACTTCATTTTGTCAAGTTTCACGGAGCTAGCACAAACCGTGTTTGATTTAGAGTTTCAAACACATCTATCTATATAGCAGAAAACAGAGTGAAACCTAAAAATTCAAACTGTTACTGGAAACGAACGCTTGAACCTAGAAGAGTGAAAGTTGGGCAGCCAAGTGGGATTAGTGAACTGATCATTACCACCAAGTATCATCAAGATTTGGTGAAAAAATGTTTGCTGAGATTTCAGCAAACTAGTAGTTTTTTGGAAGCTTGGCAACCCCTTTCAAACGAAAGTGTTTTTCGCCAGTCTCTACATGGGGTACTTCAAGAGGAAACAAACCATAGAGATAGAACTTAGAACTACTTCATTTGGTCAGTTTTCAAGGAGCTAGCACAAACCGTGTTTGATTTAGAATTCCAAACACAGCTATCTATGTAGGAGAAAACAGAGTGAAACCTAAAAATTCAAACAGTCACTGGAAACGAAAGCTTCAACCTAGAAGAATAAAATTTGGGCAGCCAAGTGGGATTAGTGAAGTGATCATTACCACCAAGTATCATCAAGATTTGGTGAAAAAATGTTTGCTGAGATTTCAGCAAACTAGTAGTTTTTTGGAAGCTTGGCAACCCCTTTCAAACGGAAGTGTTTTTCGCCAGTCTCTGCATGGGGTACTTCAAGAGGAAATAAACCATAGAGATAGAACTTAGAACTACTTCATTTGCTCAAGTTTCAAGGAGCTAGCACAAACCGTGTTTGATTTAGAGTTTCAAACACATCTATCTATAAAGCAGAAAACAGAGTGAAACCTAAAAATTCAAACTGTTACTGGAAACGAACGATTGAACCTAGAAGAGTGAAAATTGGGCAGCCAAGTGGGCTTAGTGAACTCATCATTACCACCAAGTATCATCAAGATTTGGTGAAAAAATGTTTGCTGAGATTTCAGCAAACTAGTAGTTTTTTGGAAGCTTGGCAACCCCTTTCAAACGAAAGTGTTTTTCGCCATTCTCTGCATGGGGTACTTCAAGAGGAAACAAACCATAGAGATAGAACTTAGAACTACTTCATTTGGTCAAGTTTCAAGGAGCTAGCAAAAACCGTGTTTGATTTAGAGTTTCAAAGACATCTACCTATATAGCAGAAAACAGAGTGAAACCTAAAATTTCAAAGTGTTACTGGAAACGAACGCTTGAACCTAGAAGAGTAAAAATTGGGCAGCCAAGTGGACTTAGTGAACTGATCATTACCACCAAGTATCATCAAGTTTTGGTGAAAAAATGTTTGCTGAGATTTCAGCAAACTAGTAGTTTTTTGGAAGCTTGGCAACCCCTTTCAAACGAAAGTGTTTTTCGCCAGTCTCTGCATGGGGTACTTCAAGAGGAAACAATCCATAGAGATAGAACTTAGAACTACTTCATGTTGTCAAGTTTCACGGAGCTAGCACAAACCGTGTTTGATTTAGAGTTTCAAACACATCTATCTATATAGCAGAAAACAGAGTGAAACCTAAAAATTCAAACTGTTACTGGAAACGAACGCTTGAACCTAGAAGAGTGAAAGTTGGGCAGCCAAGTGGGATTAGTGAACTGATCATTACCACCAAGTATCATCAAGATTTGGTGAAAAAATGTTTGCTGATATTTCAGCAAACTAGTAGTTTTTTGGAAGCTTGGCAACCCCTTTCAAACGAAAGTGTTTTTCGCCAGTCTCTGCATGGGGTACTTCAAGAGGAAACAATCCATAGAGATAGAACTTAGAACTACTTCATGTTGTCAAGTTTCACGGAGCTAGCACAAACCGTGTTTGATTTAGAGTTTCAAACACATCTATCTATATAGCAGAAAACAGAGTGAAACCTAAAAATTCAAACTGTTACTGGAAACGAAAGCTTCAACCTAGAAGAATAAAATTTGGGCAGCCAAGTGGGATTAGTGATGTGATCATTACCACCAAGTATCATCAAGATTTGGTGAAAAAATGTTTGCTGAGATTTCAGCAAACTAGTAGTTTTTTGGAAGCTT